>NW_024039214.1:785000-967986 GCF_016077235.1 Cyprinodon tularosa
GAGCAACACATTCAAAGTTAACCATTTAGAAAACTGTCCACACGCCTCAGGTCCTCCAATGTTTTAGCTGGAGAACCAAGAAACTGCTGAAAAACCACAGATCTAAAAGAAACAGACAGCGCAGCAGCTGCTGACGGAGTGGCGTGAACATGAGTGGAAGAAGGCCAGTCACATCTGATGACTCGTTCATGCAGCTTATTTTCAGCAATCTCACCCACAAACACCAGCGTGACTCTGTGAGGACGAGGCAGCAGCGCCGAGGCGTTCTCGCACCTCCTCAGCAGATTACATAATGATCCCGGTCACATGCAGAACCTGGCTAATGCTGCTGATGTCATTTCCTGTCAGGTGGATAATCTAACCATGGAGTACGAGGAAAGGAACCATAGGAGATCCATCTGAGCCAGTAAGGGTTACCTTAAGGACCCCTTAGTTAAGCTGTGAACAAACTCAGCAGGAGGAGGATGCTGCTGCTCAGATGATTGTTTATACACAAAACACCCAATTCAATTCTATTCAGTTTATTTCTATAGCTCCAATTCACATCATGTCATCTCAGGTCACTTTCCAGTTCACCAGATCATCCAGTCAGATTGATTCAAAGTTTTCTATCTAAGGAAAACCAGTTGATTGCATCGACTCATTGACTCTTCAGCAATCCCTCACGCTAAGCATGCTTGTAGCGACAGTGGAGAGGAAAAACTCCCTTTGAACAGGAAGGAACCTCCAGCAGAACCAGGCTCAGTGTGAGCTTAAAGTCGTAGGGAAGCGGCTGTTCCAACCTTTACTCGAGTGAATAAAGTGAATGTGATTGGTCGATTATCAATTGTTGAGGCGGAAGGTTCGCAAGCACATTTGGTTGTGGCCGGTTTGTGGGAAGCATCTTGCTAACCAGTTAGCATCTTAGTGCTAGCAGGTTCCCTATGGGAAATTCCACTGGGACCAAGTAGCACTAAATTGGTGACTTAGAAATGACGCTGTCAAGGAACGCTATGGACAGCGGAAACATGCAAGAGGAGGAGAGTTTAGTGTCGGAGGTCGTGGATGAGTCTCCTCCGTCATCCATTTTTTATTTAGAGGAGGAAAGCGGGGACGAAGATGTTGTGGAAGAGGACGCCAGGGCGGCAGAAGCTTGGTTTGGTGTAGAAGGCTTCCAGCCGTACATGTTTGAGCCCTTGCCTCGCAACGCTGCCAGTTCTGTTAGCTCTACGCCTGCCGAAGACACAGACGTCCATCCCCGTGAACACTGGGACGCAACTCAATGGGAAAGGAAAGGATTCTGGTTTCAACCGTTGCGTATATTAGCTGCGACACATGAATCAAGATGCTATGACCGAAAACATCTGATTGACAGATGACCGCTGATATATGATTGGCCGAATTTAGGTGTTCAGGCTGACGTAGAAGTAACTGGCCTGCAGAAGATAACGGGAAAAAAACAGATTTTAAGAAAGGATTTAAAAAAATAAATAAAAATGTTCTCAATTTTGGGAAAATATGGTCTGATAAAGAATACATTTATAAACATGTTTAAGCCAGAATGATTTGACATTTAAACATGACTTCCCTATGACTTTTAAGCTGTTTCCGATCATCATTCCTGCTCATTATTTGACACAGAGGTGCAACACTTGCCTTTTCTCCTCAAAGAACTGCAGGTTTTCCGATATGTAAGAGAAAATGCTCCATCCAGGGTCATTTAGATGTTTAAAAGAATTCCCAGCTGCTCTCTGATTCCCATCTTCTCTAAAGACAAAACAGGATCCCAGCCGAGCTGATTATGAAATAAAAAGAAGCTCTTAACATCGTTACAGGCAAAGCTGGAACCTGTTTATATATGTCAAGATCAGCTGTGTTCTTTCTGATACTCTTCCGACTGTCGGTCTGTTTCCCTGAGCTCCAAACCTTCTGCAGTCTCTTTTGTCTTTTACACTGATCAGATTTGACTGAATGGAAAGCAGCTGGAGGCGAGGTCAAGTTCTAGATCATCACCATGTCGTTCTGAGGAGCTCCAGCATCATCAGATCTGCTGCTTTAGATCCAGATCAACACTTTCTGACCCAAAAGCTGCAGCCCTGAGTGTCTGCTGCTGATGCTGCATGTCTGAGGAGAAATAAGAGTCTTATCTTGTTTCCTTATTTCTTATGTAACAGTCTCAGTCCTGCAGACCTGATTTGTTCTTCCTGCTCAGTGAGGCTGATGCCCCCCCTTAGGATCCATCCAGCTCCTTGTTCCCATGGAGGAGAGATCCTCACTGGGAGGTGATCCTCCTCCACACTGCAGAGCGCTCCTTTCCTTTGGCGTTAGAAATGCAAACACAGAACTGGCCAGAGGTGATGATGCTTACGGCGTTTTTATTTATGATGCTTTATGGGAGCATTTTTCCAACCTCTTCTGTCTTTCACATCAGTTGAAACTTTTTAAACTTTTGTTAAATGTAGAAATGTTTCTGCTAACTGAATTAAACAGGGATGGGATAATTTTACAGACAGCAAACGACCAAAGTATTTGGTTTTGTTTATTTCTAAGTGATGCTTTTTTATCTTCAAAATAAAAGTCTGTTCATATTCACTAAACTTCTGAAAGTTCTTTAAATCTGAAATGATTCCATCCTGTTCAATAAATGATCAGTGTTTTTAATTCAGAGTAATTTTCATGTGAATGTGCTTTACTGGAGGCATCCATGTTTGTCAAAGAACACTACTGCCACCTACTGGTTTGTGACGTCACGGTGCGGTATCGGCTGTTGATCAAGTCCCAGTGCTGTATCTGGTGTTTGTCACAACGCGCTATTATCCAAGTCATCTTGAAAACATTCTTCTTCCAAATGTCGGCTACATATTACGGGTTTTTTCTCTGGCCAGAAGTGCGATGGCAAATCCTCCCTCTTCAAGTTGGCGATCCAACGACCAACCCGTCCGTGGAGGATCAGGAATCAGAAAGGTGGAATAACTCTTTTATTTCCACTTTTACCCGATGTATTCCAGCATCCAGCTGCCATGCACGTGGGCATTGTCAGTTTCACTATAGCTCTGGTGAATTTCAATGGTGAAGTCCTCTGGAAATCTTCAATAATTGTTGTTGATTGCAGATGTGTCTAGTAGTTCCCATTGATTTAGCTTGGAAAGCGGGGAGAATGGCGCTAGGCTTACCGCACCGTGACGTCACTGCCGGAAGATGGCAGGAGGGAGGGGCTACTATATTTGGGCAAAGATGGCCGCTCCCAGACTCAGTGATCGAATTACGAAAATCTTTGTTTTAATTTTTTAAAGTTAAATTTATCACCGCAAACGTATTATTTTTTAAATAATGATCCATTAGTTATTTTTACCTTAAGGTCTTATTTAGCTTTTGTGGCCTAATGTGAATCTTTTCAGGTGATTTTTATTTATTTTGATCACTTTGCTTCAATGGAGCCTCATGGTTTGCTGATCTTCACTCATTCTCTATGTATTAAACCTTTTAGTAACATCTATGTCTCTCCTTTCTGAGTCTCTTTCAGTTTCTTCATGAAGTTTTTAGTTTGTATGAAAGTTTTATGTGAACTTTGTATTTTTTGTGAGTTTATTTTCCTTTCGGGTCTGATTTAAACAGTTTTGCATCAGATTTTGTTTAGATAAGAGAAGGATTTTCCGGCAATAGAGAAACTGTATCATAAACACAGACTCACAATTATTAGAAATGAACAGAAAAGGAAAAAAAGAACAAATTACTCTAATCTAAAAGAGTAAATAAAAATCTGAAAAAAATAGCAGTGGGAAATTGTTAATTTTTTTATGTTAGTTTTTCTTATTTTATGCTTTTTATCTGGAACTTGTCATTGTTTACATCATCACTCTTTGTTTTATTGTTTTAATGTCAGCTTCATTTAATGCTTTGGATTTTGGTTTATAATATTTTGCAGCCTTCTTTGTTTGTGGATATTCTGACTCGTTTCGTTGTTTTTTTGGTTTCATTTTATAATTTGGATCTTCTGCGCATTTTACAGCCAAATTCTATTTTGAGACTTTGTCATTATTTTACCTTTTCAGGTATTTTTTTTTTCCTTATTGCTTCTTTTATTTAATTCAGGCGGTTTTGTTTCACTTTGAAACTGGTCGAACTCATTCTTTCTCTGTTTCTGGACATTTATTTCCTTTTTCTCAGGGTTTGGATGCTTGGAATTATTTTCCGTTCTTGTAATTTCGCATCTTTTTCTTTAAGATTTGGGATTTTTGTATTTCTCTGCAGTCGTTTAAGTTTCTTTGCTCCTTAAAAATCAGTTTTTCTGCCACACTCGGTCATGTTAATGAAATGCATTAATGTGACAGTGTGACGTTTCTGCAGGTAAATAAGGTTTTAGGTCAAATCATCAGACTTTTGGAGACGTGATGCAGCTAAAACCAGGAACAAGCAGCAGAGAAGAACGCTCAGATCTTCCCCATACTAAATGATTTTAGTAAAGTGAATAAACTCTGCAGCAAACCTCAGATACATGAAGCTGAGTGACGTTCCCACCAACAGGGGAACCGACCAGAGAATCCGGCCTCTGAAAGCAGAAACGGATCCATTAATGGAGCAGCAGCTCTAACTGAGCCGTAATTACCAGCCTGCCTGTCGCTGAAAGACTAATTTCATTTGGTCTGAAATAAAAAGCTCTGCTTCGGGTTCTGCTGCAACCCAAAGGATCCGCTGTGATATCACTCTGATCAGGGCGTTGATAACAGTCTGAGCCTTCCACTGGAACAGAGCTTCCTGCTCTGGTTGCTGCTGAACAGAGGAGAACGCTGCTCCGTGTTCTACTGACCACCATCTGTGTGCAGAGATCAGCCTCAGAGGACCTGTTGGATCCAACAGCTGAACAAACATCTGGTGCTCAGCCGCCTGCAGCGCTGCAGTGCAGAACCAGACTGATACAGCGATCAGAGAACCTGAGTGATGAAGAGTCAGGAGCCGAGTCTGAGGAACCGTCCAAAACACGCCTGGTTTGGAACATCCACAATTTAGAAGCAAGCTTTTATTCTCTTTCAGTTCAAATTCATAGTTAAGCTAATCAGTTATTTAAACTTCAAGCATTGAAAATATAACCGCCTGTTGGACTGGAATTAAAGGTTTCTGGTGGTGCGTTTAAATGCTCCTGAAAAGTTGGAATTGAACCTAGAAAAGAAGGTTCTGACAAAGAAACGAGAATAATGTTGCATCCTGGACAGCGCTGTGTGCAGGACTGATAGAGTAGAGTAAAATAGAACAGAACAGATTGGAATAGAATAGAACAGAATAGAATAGAACAGAATAGAAAACAATAGTATAGAATAGGATAGAATACAACAGAACAGATTGGAATAGAATAGAATAGAACAGAATAGAATACAACAGAACAGATTAGAAAAGAACAGAACAGAATAGAATAGAATAGGACAGAACAGAATAGAAAAAACTAGAATAGAACAGATTGGAATAGTATAGAATAGAACAGAATAGATTGGAATAGAACCGATTAGAACAGAACAGGACAGAGTAGAATAGAATAGAACACAAAAGAACAGAATAGAATAGAATAGGACAGAGTAAAATAGAATAGAACAGATCAGCATAGAATAGAACAGAACAGACTAGAATAGAATACAACAGAACAGATTGGAATAGAACAGAATAGAATAGGACAGAGCAGCATAGAATAGAACAGAACAGATTGGAATAGAACAGAATAGAATAGAATAGAATAGAATAGAATAGAACAGAACAGAACAGAATAGAATAGAATAGAATAGAATAGAATAGAATAGAATAGAATAGAATAGAATAGAACAGAACAGAACAGAACAGAATAGAATAGAATAGAATAGAATAGAATAGAATAGAATAGAATAGAAACATCCCTTATGTAGCAGCAGAAAAGTGTCAAACCAACAGCAGTGGGCGTATTCTTCCAGCTAACAGCCGGCAGCCATAATGGATGAATCCTGTTTCCTTTTCCAACATCAATGCTCCTGGTCTTCCATTAACTCCAGCAGAAAATAAAAGGTGCTGATCTCAGGTCAGACCATCAGAGCTAAAATCCACTCCATCACCAGTTGGATTCATCCAACTCCCAGACTGTGGAGCAGCTTTAACTGATCAAATCATCCAGCTGATGATATCCTGTTGCTACACTCAAAATAACAGGCCCCTAAGAGCCAAGGGCCCCTGCACATCTGCCCACGTTTCTCCTAAGGTTGGATTCAGACTCTCAGCTTCATCCTGTGAGATGCTACAGCCAGGGGCGGATTTAGGAAATGTGGGGCCCTGGGCAAAGACAGGGAGGGGGCCTCTGAATGGAGAACACATCAAACAGCCCCATTATCCAGATAGATAAATAATAATAGAATAGACATCCATTATCTGTTCTAGGTTGTGTCCCTCTCTTCTTGTCCCTTTTCTTCTTGTTTTCCTCTCTATGTTTTGTCCTCAGCTGACTTTTCATGCTGTCTCTAAAGGAATGAAAGATTTTTTCCAAGCACTAAGCTCACTTAGCTGATTGCTCCTTCCTGTGTTTCCAAAAAGGCCAAAGTAAATAACCCAGTCCTTCTTTTCACTGTAGACAAGCAATGATCTGCTTATCTGTTCTCCATTTTTCATTTGGATGAAATAATAGCTGCATGAATCATGACAGCAGACAAGATAGAGGAGAGCAGGAGGCGGGGTTACCAATCTACTCGCTCTGGAGAGCAGAGTTCGCTGCTTTTAGATGTTGTCTCCAAAGTCTCCAGTAGCAGAAAAAAGTCTCTAGATTTGGTGCTAGGAGCTTTTTGGAAATAAAAGTATTAGAGGGGTCTGAAAAGTCTGAAAATATAGCGACTAAAGCGCTAAGTTGGCAACACTGCTCTTCATTTTCAAATGGTTTGCTGCCATCTTCTCATCAGGCAACAGTCAATCTAACTTCTTCCACCATCAAGCTTCATCTTATGAGACCAACGCCATCCCGTCCCACTGCTAATGTGACATATGGTAACATTTCCTTCCCCCTGATGGACTTAAGAAGCTGCCCCGTTCCGGCTGACTGAACTGATAACATGCAAAGAAAACACTCCTTGCAGAGGAGCTCATGCCTTCCATCCCCCCTGCAACCTGCAGCAGCTGCTTCAGTTAGCAACAGACTACACTTCCCAGAATGCCTTTCACTGGCCTGCAGGCTCTCAGACATGTGACTGCACTAAAGCAAACTTGCATCTTCATCTCCTGTGATGATTTTGCGTCGTTTAGCTGCAGGAACACGAAGAAGCTGGAGGAAATGATGCCTCCAGTTTTACGCTGAGGTGGATCTGCTATAAACCCTCAATGCACCAAAGTTTCTGCAGGAAACTCTATTGTTCTGTTCTATTGTTTCTATTTCTATTCCACTGAAGAAAAACAGATGGTTTGGTGCAGGAGTAGGATCATCTATGGTTTGTTTCCTTCATGCAACCCTGCAGCATCGACCAGTTTTATGAAATCCAGCTGTGCAGAAAAATAAACAGAATTCATGCCATGAATCAAACAAAGCTGATATTCAGAATAGTTCATGGATGAATGACTCAGACACACCCGCTTTTATTTATCCAACACTTTTCAAACTGTGATGCAACACAGAGAGCCTGACAAGGTTCAGACAGAGCAGAATTTTGAGACGGATGAACCGAGACCATGAATGCATCAGATCAGAGTCAGAGCAAGGAAGATGCTTCCATGATGTTTTTTTGGAGAGCTTTATCAGAACATGACGGCTTTGGTTCAGGTCTGATTGTGGGTTTGAATGAAGCTGATTAATCCCCCTCACAGACCTGCTATCATCTACCATCAGGAATGCAGCCTATCAGGGCCATCAAACCTGGAGACAGATGCTTCCACCCAGAAATAGAAACACATTAAAGCCTCTAACTTTGATCTGGAAGCTTTCCAGCTCAGATCAAACCCATTTAAAGCCCCTGCCTCAAGCTCTCTGCTCTAGAGCTGTGGCTTTGTTTCTAGTCCTCTTGAAAAAAGGCTCTTAGTGTGGATTGTTTTTGTAAAAGAAAAGCATCTCTGTTGAATTTTTGTTTTTCTATGATGATAATCTAAGGCTTTTAGATCTATATGATAAGCTGGTAAACGAGAGAGATGAAGGAAAAGAGAAGAGTAGCAGTTTGACTCATTTCTGTCTAAATAATTATACTAAATAAATGTATCTTTCTTAGACGCCTTCACGGACCGTGGGACAGCTCAGACCTCTGACCACACCAAGGATTGATCCATTAGTTTTAATGAGACGGTCGATGCTGATGCGTCCATCCGGGTCACACTGTCATTACCCCCCCCCCCCCCCTGCAGCTGTTGCACCATGGAAGCACTCACCATCTTCCCCCACAGCTGGACGCGTCTCCTCCACCTTCACAGCGCGGCCCTGGGGCCCTGCAGAGCCCCCATCCCCCGAGTCCCCGGCAGGCTGCAGGGGCGGCGGATCCCAACCCTGATCAACCATCCATCCATCCGGGAGCGGAACCGGGCTGGGAATAAAGACACACGGCTTACATTCCGATCAGGGAGAAGAGCTGCTGGAGGCTGATGATGGACTGATGATGGTGGAGAAGAGGGCGGTGCATCAGGGGGGAGGAAGAGGAGGATGCCTGCATTTAATGACGAGTTCAGACCTGCTGCATTTATTGACTGCAAGGAAAACATTATAGCTCCACAGCGACCCCTGCTGGCCGACTCATTAAACATCTACTGCTTAAATCCTGCAGGGGGAGTCCTTCTATGGGTGGGGCTGGAAGACTTTAACAAACTAAAAAAAAAAAAAGGTTAAAAACAAAATCTAAAAGTTATTTGAGTGAAATAATAAATGTTTCTACTTAATAATCTGGTTCCCACAGTCCGGTAATGTCTCTACTCCTTATCCCAGTTAGGGGCCAGATAGACAGGCAGGGGCCCCAGGGAGAACCTGACTACTGCTGGTACTAATTATAGGATCTGAAAAGCTCTCACAGCCCTGCGCTTCCTAAGGTTTCCCCACAACCTGCATACCTAAAAAAAAAACAAAATAATAATTACACATAAAACATCCAAACATCTGTGCAAACTCCTGATATAAATACTAGAAAAAGTTATTCTCTGATTATGTTAAGTCTGAGTCAGCTGGTTAGCTGTACATGTTCTGCATATTTGCTGCATAGCTTCATCTAGTATTGTTTTTCAATCAGTACTTCTCTTTTTATTCTTATTCTTCTCTTTTTTAGGTCTGGGCTTTGGCTAGGCCAAAAGTCTGCAAATCATGCTGAAAGTGGCTCTAAATAACTGGCTGAACTTTTTAAACAGTCAACCTGTATCATTAACGCGTGTAATAATGCTAATCTTGCTAATTTCTGAATAAAATCTTCTCCCTGTTCTGTAGGTAAAGTGTTGTGGCCCACAAAAAAGTCCACAAATGTTTTCTTAGTTTATGTCTCCTCAGGCAAGCAAACAGAAAATGACTAAAATTTCCTCCATGCTTCTGTTGCAATGGTAAAAAAAAAAAACATATGTCGACCCAGATGCATGCTGGTCCTACCATTAACAGCCTATTTATAAATTTAATTCACCCAAATTAATCAGAACTAACCAGAAACAAAAGAACATAACTAAATAACCAAAAAAATAAAAAAATAAAATAAAAAACTTAGTTAATTATTAACAAAAATAGTTGGCTCATACATAAAGAAAACAACAAAAATGCTTGTTTTTTTAAAGCCTTCATTAGGTATGATTTAAAGCTGTTTTTTATTTTTATTCATTCTCCATTTTGTTATCCTTTTTGATAAAGCTCATAGTTAGTGGCTCAGGTTATCCTGAGCTATCTCTATAGTTCTGCTGCTATAGGCTTAGACTGCTGGAGGACATAGGGACCCCTTTTTCATCATTCTGCTTCATTCTATCTCTATTCTCCCACTCTGCAGAATCTGTTAGTTCAATTTCTAACGTCTGTAATGGGACCTGGCTCAGAGCTCATCTGCCTGGGTGTGTGTTTCCTGGACGGGGCCGCCTTTTACAGTTGTCTTTTGCATCTACAGGTGCTGGTCATAAAATTAGAATATCATGAAAAAGTAGATTGATTTCAGTAATTCCATTTAAAAAGTGAAACTTGTATATTATATTCATACATTACATACAAACTCATATATTTCAGATGTTTATTTTGTTTAATTTTGATGATTACAAATGACAACAAATGAAAATCTCAAATTCATCATATCAGAAAATTAGAATATTACTGAAGACCAATAAAAACAAAGGATTTATAGAAATGTTGGCCAACTGAAAAGTATGAACATGAAAAGTATGAGCATGTACAGCACTCAGTATTTAGTTGGGCCTCCTTTGGCCTGTATTACTGCAGCAATGCGGCGTGGCATGGAGTCGATCAGTCTGTGGCACTGCTCAGGTGTTATGATAGCCCAGGTTGCTCTAATAGTGGCTTTTAGCTCTTCTGAATTGTTGGGTCTGGTGTATTGCATCTTCTTCTTCACAATACCCCATAGATTTTCTATGGGGTTAAGGTCGGGAGAGTTTGCTGGCCAATTAAGAACAGGGATACCATGGTCCTTCAACCAGGTACTGGTAGCTTTGGCACTGTGTGCAGGTGCCAAGTCCTGTTGGAAAATGAAATCTGCATCTCCAAAAAGTTGGTCAGCTGCAGGAAGCATGAAGTGCTCTAAAACTTCCTGGTATGTGGCTGCGTTGACCCTGGACCTCAGAAAACACAATGGACCAACACCAGCAGATGACATGGCACCCCAAACCATCACTGACTGTGGAAACTTTACACTGGACTTCAAGCAACGTGGATGAAGTGCCTCTCTTCTTTTCCTCCAGACTCTGGGACCTTGATTTCCAAAGGAAATGCAAAATTTACTTTCATCAGAGAACATGACTTTGGACCACTCACCAGCAGTCCAGTCCTGTTTCTCTTTAGCCCAGGCAAGACGCTTCTGACGCTGTCTGTGGTTCAAGAGTGGCTTGACACAAGGAATGCGACAGCAGAAACCCATGTCTTTCATACGTCTGTGTGTGGTGGTTCTTGAAGCACTCACTCCAGCTGCAGTCCACTCTTTGTGAATCTCCCCCACATTTTTGAATGGGTTTTGTTTCACAATCCTCTCCAGGGTGCGGTTATCTCTCTTGCTTGTACACTTTTTTCGACCACATCTTTTCCTTCCCTTCGCCTCTCTATTAATGTGCTTGGACACTGAGCTCTGTGAACAGCCAGCCTCTTTAGCGATGACCTTTTGTCTCTTGCCCTCCTTGTGCAAGGTGTCGATGGTCGTCTTTTGGACAACTGTCAAGTCAGCAGTCTTCCCCATGATTGTGTAGCCTATAGAACTAGACTGAAAGACCATTTAAAGGCTTTTGCAGGTGGTTTGAGTTAATTAGCTGATTAGAGTGTGGCACCAGGGGCCATCAATTTTGAACCTTTTCACAATATTCTAATTTTCTGATATGATGAATTTGAGATTTTCATTTGTTGTCATTTGTAATCATCAAAATTAAACAAAATAAACATCTGAAATATATGAGTTTGTATGTAATGTATGAATATAATATACAAGTTTCACTTTTTAAATGGAATTACTGAAATCAATCTACTTTTTCATGATATTCTAATTTTATGACCAGCACCTGTATGCTTCTTTTTCTATGTCTGCTTCTGTCTCCTTGAACCCCAGTGGGCCTCAGCAGATGGCCGCTCACACTGAGCCTGGTTCTGCTGGAGGTTTCTTCCTGTTCAAAGGGAGTTTTTCCTCTCCACTGTCGCTACAAGCATGCTTAGTGTGAGGGATTGCTGAAGAGTCAATGAGTCGATGCAATCAGCTGGTTTTCCTTAGATAGAAAACTTTGAATCAATCTGACTGGATGATTTGGAGAACTGCAAAGATGACATGCATGGAGAATTGGCGCTATAGAAATAAACTGAATTGAATCCAATAAAAATAATCAAAGGATTTCTACATTATTTTCAACCTAAGTTATATTATTTTTGATTAATTCAAACAGGGATTTTACACAAAGTGACAGGTCCAGGAGGAAGTCGGCACCCCTGAAAGATGATCATCTGCTCACCGCTGGATGGTTTAACGTGTGGCCACAGGGTCAAGTAATAATTACAGTTGGAAACTTTGAACCTTTGAACTTTGGGCTACCGTTCCAGGGTACAGTAGGCCTACATTTCGCAGCAAAAAGAACAGTCTCTTCACAGTAAAACATGGTGGCGGCAGCATCATGATGTGGGGTTGCCTTTCTTCAGGGCATTTTTTTGTTTGTTTTTTGTCAAAGAAACCATTTTTGTTTTTGCCTGGGTAGTTGACATTTTTATTTTTCCAGAATAAACTGAGAATACATTCTGTAGACTTAGATGTATTTTGTCATTTTGTATACATGAGTGTAAACAGACGAGGGACGCTGATGGATGTTTGGCAAAGAGGCTAAAGCTGGACCAGGAAGTGATTGCTGGTTTAAAGGGCGGCTGTGACTGCTTCACTGCAAAAACGATCCAGAAATAATTTAAAATGTCTTAAATTTAGTCTATATACCCTTAATTTGAGTAGGTATATAAGTTTATTTGCCAATGGAATCAGTATATTTTTACTCTGAAAATAAGATAATTAGATAATATGCACTTGAAAAAAGACAATTAATTTTTTTTCTTATTTTAAATGTAAATTGTCTTGTTCCATTGGCAAAGTGTCTCACTTACCACCTCAGTTCAAGAAAAAGTGTGCTTGTTATAGGAAAAAATTACTTATTTAGATTTACATTTTTTGTAGTGTTCCTAGAATAAATGCCGCATTAGATGTTAAAAGATCTTTAATGCTAATTGTTGTGGCATCATTTATACATCACAGAGAAGTTTTAATGAACAGAACACTGCAAAAATTTTAAATCTAAAAAGTAATTTCTTCTAAAAAGTGCATTTGTACTTGAAAAGAGGAGGTATACCAAACAAGACAATTTAAATCTAAAATAAGAAAAAAACAACTGCATTGTCTTATATCAAGTGCATAATATCTAATTATCGTATTTTAGGAGTAAAAATACTCATTCTATTAGCAAATTATCTCATTTACCTACTCAAATTAAGGTTGAAAACACAAATTTTAAGAATTATTACTTATTTCTAGATTGTTTTTGCAGTGAAGTCTGTTGAAAAGATCTGGATCACTGGAAAAACAATCTAGAAATAAGTGAAAATATCTTAAATTAAGTGTATTTACCCTTGATTTAAGTAGGTAAATGGGATAGTTTGCCAATGGAATCAGTATTTTTACTCTTAAAATAAGATAATTAGATAATATTTACTTAAATAAGACAATGCATTTGTGTTTTCCTATTCTAAATCTAAATTTCTTGTTCCATTGTCAAGATGTATCTTTTGTCCCCTCAATTCAAGAACAAATGCACTTATTTTAAGAAAAAAAATGACTTATCAAGATTTAGATATTTTGCAGTGATCTGTTTCTGGTGTGGCGTCATCAAACTGGAGGTGTGCATTTATTTGACCAAGTGTTGCTTTTAGAAATAATTTCCATCAACAAACATTGTTCCAAAGTTTTATTAATGGAGGTTTGTATCCAAAATGATGCATAATAAATGTGCAACAGGATAAAAAAGCAGGACATTTAGCAGCTTTTTCTGATTTGACAGCAAACAACATCAAAGAAAATCCTCTTATCTGTTTAAGAATGTTTTTAACATTAAATTTAAAACAATTCATAAGTTGTATGCATTGAAAAAAATATATATCTGAAAACTGTTTTTTAAACAAAGTTAGAAAAAGGATGTTAAACAGAATTCAAGAATAAAAACATATTTCTGTTAAATCAATAATCATCTTTTTAAGACAAAAATAACATGACATGTGAAGAAAGCTTATTAGAACCAAGGAAGTAGAAATATACCTGAAAATATATCAGTTGTTAGGTTGTTGCTGTCAATTTAGTTCATCCATCTTGTAAAGATATTTTTATTTAATTATTTTCTTCCTCCTTCAGCTCTCATTCCCTTCATTTGCCTCAGCTGTTTTCCATTTCCTCCTCCAGTAACTCCTGACTGCATCGCCGCCTTCCTGCCTTCTTCGCCGGTATAGAAGCAGTCTGGCTGCCATTTTATTTGCTGGTTCCTTTCATAATTCTCAGGTCTTTGTGTCCTCATGTCTGCCTAAGTCTGATTCTTCATTTAATCCAAGTTCCTGTTAGCATTTTGGTTCTACCTCTGTATCTGAATCTCTGAGGGTCTCAGGCTTCACTTTGTAACCGGCATCATCTAAATGAACTAATCTTCTTTTCCCTTTAGATCATTAACAAACACATGTTCCACTTTTTTATTTCAACGGCTCTGTGTCCTGGTTCTGCTGGAGGTTTCTTCCTGTTCAAAGGGAGTTTTTCCTCTCCACTGTCGCTACAAGCATGCTTAGTGTGAGGGATTGCTGAAGAGTCAATGAGTCGATCAGCTGGTTTTCCTTAGATAGAAAACTTTGAATCAATCTGACTGGATGATCTGGTGAACTGGAAAGTGACCTGAGATGACATGATGTGAATTGGAGCTATAGAAATAAACTGAATTTAACTGAATCTGTGAAACAATCAGAGGTTTTATTTTCACCAGTGGAAAAACGTTCTGCTCAGATTGTCCCAACAAATCCACAGCAAGGTCAGAGTGCTGACACAGAATCCAAGAGCTCCGCCTGAGACTCTACAGGCCTAAGTGAGGCGTTGGAGGGCAAAGGTCACATGACGACCAGAGGAAGTACTCGCCACACTTGTGCTGAGGTTTTTTTTTTATATTTCAAACTGTGCAGGATAAAGTGTAAAATCCGCAATGTGGCTCCTATCTTTCCACAGAGATAAAGGCAGCGCTATAGGGAACCGCCTACGGACTGGAGCTCTGGGCAGCTGTAATAACGAGCCAAAGGCAGCGTTTTCCGGCAGGGATGGCCTCAGAAAACCATTCCCACTTCTCCCTCACACTAAGCATGCCTGTAGCGACAGTGGAGAGGAAAAACTCCCTTTGAACAGGAAGAAACCTCCAGCAGAACCAGGCTCAGTGTGAGCGGCCATCTGCTGAGGCCCACTGGGGTTCAAGGAGACAGAAGCAGACATAGAAAAAGAAGCATAGATACAAAAGGCAACTGTCAACCAGCTCCACAGGCGGCCCCGTCCAGGAAACACACAGCCAGGCAGACGAGCTCCGAGCCAGCTCCCATGTCAGAGGATGAAGAGAGCACATCCAGTTAGTCACAGTCGGAGAAACAGGACTACACTGGAAAACAGGCCAAGCTCCAAGAAACAAAGGTGTTGATGGCAGCAGCATAGCTGATATTTCTCTCCAGGATGGAGTCACAGCCAAACAGAAACAGACGAGACGAGCAGCAGCAGATTTATGCATTAAAGACAATAGACTCTAGGTGCTGTAATGGCCTAGGCCAGGCGCGCCCAAAGTCAGTTCTCGAAGGCCGCTGTCCTGCAGTTTTATGAGGTTTCTTTGCTCCAGCACAGCTGGTTTTCATTGATACAGTTATCATTGGCTGGACTGCAATCATCAGAATCAGCTTTGCTAAAGCAGGAAAACCTCTAAAACCTGCAGGACAGCAGCCCTCTAGAACAGACTTGGGCCATACCTGGCCTAGTCAAAGTCCTGACTGAGCTTTTAGGTCATTTCCTCCACAATGGACACATATGAGACCCTGGCAGGCAAGCAACTGCTCCTCATGATCTGGTCCATAAATGATCAAAGAATTGTGAACAACTGTAAGAAATTCCTGTCACTCCAGGATGAGGCGAAGGAGCTTTGAAAATATTGAAAAAAAACTCTATGGTGCTGTAAGCTTGCGGTCTGTCTCCTTAATGGCCAGGATATCGGGTACAGTAAGGAAAAAGCTGCAGGGAGTGGAATGGAATGCTGCATAAGCCATTCTTCCTACGGCAGGCCTTGGTCCTGAACGCTGCCGTGTCTTCATAAAGTCCCAAACCCAGTCTTCCCCACCTCTCAACCCCATTTCCTGTCAGCTGACCTAAAAAATAAAGCCCACCAACACTAACACCATCTTTAAAAAAAGGTTTGAGTGTAAGCTAATGTCTGCCAATCTAAAGCATCATTAGAGATGAAGTGGAATTTAGTTTGTGCAGGATTTACATAAACAGTATGCGCCTTTGAAGAGGTGATGCTGTCCTATTTCTAACACTGGTATTTAACCCTGTTTATTAAAACCTCATGGTAACTTGCTGTATTTGTGCTTCTCCATTTGCAGGGCAGCGAGCAGAATGTGAGCGTTTGGCCCAGACTTTATGCATCTAGGTTTTTAGAAGAGATGTCGTCGCTTCCTGGTAACCTTGAAGAAATAAAGAATAAAGAAAAGAAAGGATTCATCATTAGACTGTAAAATGAACTCTAAGAGCAGGAATCTATATCTGGAGAACAGAAGCAGGGTTAAATGTGTGCAGTGAGGAGGAAGTGACCTAAACGTCTGCTCTACTTTGTGTTTGTCACTGTGAAGCAGAAATTCTTCAAATTGTTGCATGTTTTTAATAAACATGAAGAAACCAGTAAGCTTATTTCTGCTGCCACCTTTAGGTTCGTGGTAGGAACCGCAGGTTGATGGGTTCTGAAGGGATGAGCAGAGTTCGTGTTTTGGGCTCCACGACCGGCGCTCCGTCTTCCGGCTCCACCTTATAACGCTGGATCAGCTGCAGGAAGACACAGACGGTCAGAGCTCTGGAGCATCTCCGCTGCGCTCTGGGTCTCCGTCACTCACCCTGGACAGAGCGAAGTGCATCTCCATCTCTGCCAGCCTCTTCCCCACGCAGCCCCGCACGCCCACTCCAAACGGGATGAAGCTGTAGGGGTGGTGCTGGTAGAAGCCCGGATTGGCTCTGCCGGCGTGTCTGCTGGGAGGCTCCACATTCAGCCAGCGCTCCGGGATGAAATCCTCCGCTTTGGTAAACTCGGCTTCATCGTGGGCGGCTGCATAGTGACACAGGTGGAACTGGGTCTGCAGACAAACAGGAATAAAGATTATCTACAGAGAGAACCAGCTGAAGTCTTTACATTTACTCATTAGCTGGAGAAATCTGTGTCGCTACCTTCTTGGGGAACCAGTAGTTGTCCACCACCACCTCATTCTCTGAAACGAAGCGCCCGTTTCCGTGCACCACAGGATACAGGCTGAGGAACAAGGAGACTTTTAGAATGTCTTAGAGCTGAAAGGATGAGCAAGACTGATGAAAAACAGCTGCTCAGAGGGGCCACCGCAGCACAGAGGGAACAGGAAACAGTTGCTGTACCTCACGTTAGAGAGCAGACCTGCGGCTCTGATATGACAAAACATGCAGTGCAGACAGCTGAACGTTGAGAAATGAAGTTACTAAACTCCAGAAAAACACAACTTCTCCCATCTTTCTCTGCAGATTTTAAAATAAATCCTCCCAGTCAATATGGAGAACACCTTCACGATGAACAGAGAAGTCAAAGGTTACGTTGAAATATGGCATCGGTTTTAACTGGACAGAAACAGAAATTAAAAACCTCCTGCTCATCTAAAGATGATAAAGAAGAAACATTTCAGGAAAACAACAGATTAAGAAGAGTTGTTTTTTCATTATAAATTATAAATAAACTAAGGAAAACTGGATTGCTGCATCAAACACGGAGGTGGCTGTATCATGGTAACCCAAAAATAAAATAAAAACCCAGTATTTGCTTCTACAAACAGGATCAAACTTTTTCATTCAGTCTCATAAAACCCAAAATGATCCCGATGGTTTTATTTCATGCATTTAATCTAAACGAGAGAAAAACACACAAGTGCCAACTTGAGCTTGCAGTTGAGGCTTTGGTTAGATGTGGATCAGGCTTTGATTGAGCAAGCAGGAAGGCAGGAACCGGTCCAGAACATTCCAGCTGAATGTTTGTAGCTGCTTCAGTAACCGTGGAGGAAGATAAGAACAGAAACAACAGTTTCTCCTCGTCAAACAACCGCGACTGTTTTAGACCAGAAACTTATCAGGTTTTCTTTGATAACCAGCTGGGTTTCATGTTTTTATCTGAAATGGGTCATAAAAAGGGACAAAAAACTCCTTTAAAACATTATTTACTTCCTGGTTTTAGATGATTGAGGCAAAACGTCAAGTTTAACTATAACAGATTAGAACTTCAGCTGCATTGTTTCAGAATAAAAAGATTATTATTGAAAATAACGATATTATTCCTACATAATAAATGCACGGAGGCTGAAAAGTCCAGCTGCTTCCAGTTGGAATCATGGAAGCTGCAGTGATGATTGTGATCCCAGATTCGGAGTCGCTGTGGTTGAAACCTGAGATGCGGTCTCTCTAGACCAGAGGTCACGGATTAGCGGACCGTGGTCTGGATCCAGACCCAACCTGATTTAAAACATTTATAAATTACCGCATGTTGTCCAGCGACAGTGTCTAACTTCACTTGCTCCTCTTCTCCTGTTAATACGGTAAAGCCCTGGGGAGCGTCCGGCTCCAGGCTGCACGTGATCCAAATGAGCCAATGAGCTGTCAGTCTGGGTTGCTGCTGCTGCTGCTTTTAGACACAGCAGGCAAACCTGTGGCAAGCCGGGCGATGGGAAAGAAGGAGAAGACCATGAGAAAAAGAGAGCAGAGAAAGTGTGGACTGCTGGAAGAACTGCAGTGAACTGGTGAAAGAAAAGTGAAATGGCGTGCTCAAAGATGACCCTGCACATTTAGAGGATGTTTGGCTCAACCTGCTGCTGTGAAGCAGGATTCTCCACCATGAACAGAATCAACAATAAATCTGGATCCAGGCTCAAAATGAGCTCCTTGATATGTGCTTGAGAATGGCTTAGTCTCCATTCAAACCCAGGTTTAAAGCCTTGCAGGGCAGCCTAAAGCCCACTGCTCTCACTGACCCTTTATAGGGGAAGTTACCGTTTCTGATCCCTTGCAAACCTCTTACAAATGGAGTCACCGCCCCCGTCCCACAGTGAGGTCTAGAAACACAAGATCTATATCCAGCCATTCAGCAAATATCCTGCTACATGGCTGTACATCTTATTTTTGCATTTGACCAATTAGATGAGCCCTTGAATGATATATTACCGACTGGAAATTAAGTTGGAAACTAATAGAAAAGTTAAAAAGTAAAGTTAATAAGCCTAGTTATTCTATTTAGGTTTATAAACTAAAAAAATGTAAGTGCCAGTATCATCATTAATGCCTCCAAGATTATGCTGGACCAAAAAAATGTGTTTCCTTCACTGTCAGAGTGTTTTTCATGTTTTTCTTAATATATTCGGGCAAGTTTTAATTTTTTCCATCAAAATATCCATATTTTTTTTATGTTACAAAGGTAATAAAATCTTTTCCTTGATTCCAATCGGCTTGGAATTTTGATGTGATTTTGAGTGAAAGAAATAAAGATAAAAACGGTCAGTTCTGGTGTTTTATAAAACATCTAATTCAGGAAATTGTCTATATACCAAACTGAACGATTGTTGTTCTCTACTTCAAAAAATCACTTTAGATTTTAAAATGGCAAAATATATATATTTTTTTTTAATTCAAGGTATAACATGGATGCATAAAAATCTGCTTTTTATTTGAGTTTTAAATTCAGTTTAAAGTAACGGATTATGATTAAAAATGTCTCCGTACCTTTACTGTTTGTTGATTTTCTTTATTCAGACCACACTGATTTTTAATTGGTTAACTGATTTAGATGCTAAACAAAGTAAAACCTGTATCTCTGGGTGTTTTTGAAACGGTATTCATTCATGTAGACATAAATAAAAAGCAGAACCAGCCTCAGTTTCCTTATGTTATAGTTTATCAGAAATGCTCCCATGATTGGTTGAGGGTGAGCAGAAGCTTCTGTGATACGTCCTGACTAAACTGTTCCACGGCGGTGAGCAGAATAACCTCTTTCTCTAAGGAATCTGGGTGTTTTTAGTCTTTCTTCTTAAGGACCCACTCAGTGAGGGCGGGTCTGGGTGCAGCACTTCTGTGCCTGATTATCCCGTCCCACTGCCTGCAGGTAAAGAGCTGTCTGATGGTTCCTCCTCATCTCGTAACCGATCAAGTCGACTCTTTACTAGAATTTTTGGCCACATACATGCAAACATAAGTAGCTGTAGCTGTTTAACCCTATAGATACTAACCAGTTGTGGACAACCTGTAGTAAAGCAGCTAATTAGCAAAAATAATAAATGTTTCTTTTCTGTTTTCCAAACTTTTCATTTTGAATAAAATGGGAGCAGCAGAGAAAAAGAAGATGATGGGATCTCAGCTTGTTGGCCTGGTTTGCCCTTTAACTGGATGTGAGCCATGGCTTCATGCTTCTCTGAACCAACCTGACCACTTTTCAGTCCTCTCACCGTAACGTCTCCTTAATGACGGCCTTCAGGTACGGCATCCTGCTCAGGTCGCCCGTGGTCGGCTGCTGCTCGTCAGGACAGACAGACTCTACTTCTCTGTGCAGGCGCTCCTGAACCCTGCGGTCTCTCGCTAGATGGTACAACGCCCAGGACAGGGTGTTAGATGTCTGGGGGGGGGGGGGAAAACACTCCCATGAATCACATCTAAAGGATCATAAATAACATGATGTCATCAAGTCTTTACAAACGTGCTGTAAAAGGAATTCCACCTGGAGCTATTTTAGGGTTCCATTCTTTTCATTCTCCTGCTGCTGGAAAGCTTAATTCTGCATAAGGAAATGATCTGGAGGAATTTACTTTAAACCCTACAAGCACAAAGTGTTTGTTTTTCTGCTTAAAAGCTTTATGCTGTGGAATCCCTTCAGATGAGAATCAAGGATGATCCAGTTGAATATCTGCTGCATGTCTGGGATGATCCCTATCTCTTGGAGCCAGAACCCCTCAGGCTGAAGCATGAAAGCAGACGGACGGGTTGGGTGACACTCCGGCTCGGTCTGCAGTCCGTCTGAGCCACTCTGCAGCTCGTGGAGCGGCGGTTTGTCGTCACTCTAACATAACGTGCTTTCTTTGTTTCGTCGTCTCTGTCAGGTCTGGGCATGTGTTTTATTTTTACAACAGCAATGAGCCGAGGAGCAGCGAAGTGAAATGCTTTAGTTCTGACTCATCCAGACATCGGTCGCAGGTAAACACGGAGCTGATTGGTGGTGAAGACAAAGAGCTGTGATTCAGCTCCACACCGATCACTGATGAGTGACATTCTTACATGTAGCTGTCAGTGGCGGCTGGTGAAAAATATTTTTGGTGGGGCTGATATAGCCTAGTGTATGTCTCCAACTAATCCGGAATAAGAATTCAAATAAACAATTGGACAATACATACAATTTAACAGTAATGGTTTAATTTACTATATAATAACAGTAACAGTGATGATTTGGGTCACTGTGACGGGGTTCTTTGGCCTCCAAGAATCCAGGCTCAGTCGGGTTACCGGTGTTGGTGATTTATTGTGCTCAAAAGCTCAAAACAGGGTGCAAAAGAAACTAAACATATAGAAGATCCTCTGGGCCTCAGCCTCCCTCCAGTTATCAGCAATGTAACAAAGAAACAGAAAACAAAAATGGCCGCTTTTCTTCCCACAGCCCTCATTAAATAGTTTAAGCCCCTCCCCTCAGGCCCTCTTATTTCTGATTTCTTCTCATTAATCAGTTTTGTCCATCTATTACCTCCACAAACAATTGATGTACAAAAACAAATAATTTTTACAACTTAATTCCTTTACACAGATTCATTGACTTATTCAATTACACCAAACTGGGTTTGAACCCAGCAAAGACGCCGCCAGAGTGAAGATGGACATTCTTTTAAGGACCAGAATGTTCACAATTTGAACAAAGAAGACAGTTGGTTTGAAAGGGGTGTGAAGGAAGTCATCTATGTAACCAACCTTAAACAGGGGGGGGGGGCTCAGATTTCATCTCTCAAAAACCTACAATGCAGCGATAGAGTTGATTCCTTCACGCTATCATCGCAACCCCGACCTCTTTATAGGGGAATATAAGACCTCACCTGTTCAGCCAGGCCAACAATTCCCTTTAACGACCCCCTTTAAGAGACATAGACAGGTATGGGGCATTGCAGGCTAACAAAGAAGCCAAACGACCCCTATTCCAAAGGGATGCACCCATTTGTCCGCTTCAATTTGCATATTTTCTAAGCGAATGTTTCCAATGGTCAATTCCTTTGAGTCAGTTAGTCCGGGCTGAACAGAACACCTCTGATGTCATCAGCCTAAGCACACGCTTTCCCTTTAGGGCTGCATCTTGAGCCCCCTGCTGTTCGCCCTGATGACACATGACTGGTTCACCATCAATCACATGGTGAAATTTGCAGACGACCCCATGGTAGTAGGCCTCTTAGAGAGATGAAAACGACCAGAACTACTGAAAGGAGGTGGAGCAGCTGGTGGGCTCGTGCAGAGATAGCCTGATCCTGAAGGTGGAGAAGACCAAGGAGATCATGGTGGACTTCAGGAAGAACTGGCCTAACCACGCTCCACTGCTCATCAACAGCTCAGCTGTAGAGGTGGTCAGCAGCACCAAATTCCTGGGGGTGCACATCACAGACACCCTCACCTGATCATGATTATGTGCATGTACTTCTTGCGGAGGATGAGGAGAGCCCACCTGGCCCCACCCATCCTCACCGCCTTCTCCAGAAGCACCATAGAGAGCGTTCTGAGCAGTTGTCTCACTGTGTGCTGTGGAGGCTGCAGCGCCTAAGACTGGAAAAAGGTGGGAAGGGTAGTGAGAACAGCTCTTCTTGCCTCCATTAAAGACATTTCATCCCAGCAGTGCATGTCCTGAGCCCATGACATCATCAATGAATGTTGAAAATGTTGAAAAATGTTGAAAAAAACTCTAAATCATGTCACAGACTCTGCATCACTCTGATATCACCAAACAAAAACACTGCATAACTGCACCATATATAGTTAATGCTCTGAACTTCCATATCAATGCGTTTTTTTGGACCATGTTTTTTGTCCCGCAATGTTTACATCTGATAACCGCTGCACTTTAAGAAACGGAAATGTCGTGAGAGCTGTACAAAACGAAATTTCGCTTGGTGTACACTGTGTATACAAACTGACCATAAATGTTGTCTAAGTCATTATTTAAAAAAAGACGCCATTTCAACAGCTTTCCTGGTTGTTTTCATAGAGCAACAGAACCTCTACATCAAAACAGAAGAGAAGTAGGTTGGTGTTCTAGGTAAGAGTTGCACTAACAATATGAAATAAGAATCAGACTGCTCAGAGCGCATCCTTCCTCATAAAGAAAAAACTGAAGAGGACCTTGGGTTTCGTTTCTTCCTCTGCCTTTGCTTCACATCTTACAGCCAACTGCTAACAAAGAAAGTAGGAATGTGGCCTCCTCACCGTGTCGACCCCTCCCAGCATCAGCTCCGTCACACTGATGTAGATTTCAGCTCGGCTCAGCTTGTCGGATGACAGCAGGTATGTCAGGTACATGCCCTCTGCAGGCTCCCCGCTGCACATCTGAGCTTTCAGTTCAGCCGTTCTTCTGTCCACCAGTTTCTGAGCTGCAGAGCCGAGGACGGCGTTACTGAGACCAACCTAAAGGACTCTTCCATTTGTGCAGTGACATACCTACATCGTAAAGGTCGTCCCAGGCCTGGACGAAGCGCTTCCAGAAGGGGAGGATGCTGCGGCTCCAGCATGGCATCAGGATAACAATGTCAGACAGCGTCAGCATGTTGTTGACAGCAGCTATGAAGCGCAGCGTGTCTTCGGGGATCTCCTCCTGCAGGCAGCCCAGCCTGGTCTCAAACAGGACAGCAGAAATACCTGCAGGGTGGAGGAGTCACAACCTGCTCCACCTTCATCATCTGAAAGTCTGGACCTGCAGCAACTCCCACCTTCAAAGCCAAACTTGTAGAGCTCAGCTGCCAGATTACGAACTGTGGCCCGGTCTGGACTGCGACTGCGAAGAAGCTCCACCCGTCCCAGCAGGTCTCCCACCACCTGGTGGATGACGGGGGCGTAGGCTGAAACCTCCTGCAGCTTCAGCATCTTGGGGTTCAGGACGCTGCGGATCCGGTACCACTCTGGCCCTGTCCTGCACAATCACAGGAAACTGTTGGAGTTTCTCTGGATCAGACGGTTAGGAGAAGTTCAAATAAACACCAGATGGATCAGGAAACCACATCTAAAAAGGTTAAAGGGATTCTAAAGATACACAACCACTTATTTTTAAATCTTAATGTTTAGGAGAATTAAACCAGAGATGAAGAACTGAATCAGTCTTTCAGATCAGAGGTGAAACATCTTCTGTCATCTATCTATCAATGACCGTGGCGTCCTGGACGTCTAAGAATCGACACCCTGGATCGACCTAAATGCTCCAAACTCACTCCACATGCAGGCCGTACGCCTGTCCCCTCAGGTCCCGGTACTCCTTCCAGTGAGGCAGTTCGATTCGAATCGGGTAGCGGCCTTCCTGCTGGATCACCTGAGCTATGAGCTCTGGAGACGCTACGTTGACCATGTCGAAGGGACCGAACCTGGAGCGCCAGATGGGCCCATACAGTCTCTTCTGTAAACACTGGAGAAAAGATGGCTGGCTGTTAAAACGCTTTTAAAGTCACATCCGTCCGTTTTCCAAACATGCCTGTTCCTTCCAGAACCATGAAGCTCACAGATCCAACTGTTGATTCTGGTATCAGTTCTGCTGTTTTAGCTAATTTTATGATGCAATTACTCAGTTTTCATTCCTGTGTATTTGAACAACCACTACAGGGTGCTACCTCTGCTGGTGGGGAGACATATCATGTTCACTTCCCCTTTTGACTGCTAAGTGTTATGTTGCTGTTCAGGCTATCTCTGAATTAAGCTCTTTTTTCTGTGATATGTCTGTATCTAAGTAACTCTACCTGCAGAAGCACATTAAAACACAGCGCCTTCTGCTGCACTTTTCTAATGAGCGCTGTTCACTTTCACATGGTTTTATTTCTGGTAGTAAGGAGTGGCTAGCATAGGCTAGGGCTTACTCTGAATTTTTAGATAGGTTTTCTGAGTTCTTATCTGATTTGGTGTTGAATATTGACATAGTGGGGGATTTTAACATCCATGCTAATATTGATATTGAAGGTGATAGCTTAAGTGCAGCATTTAATCCGATTTTAGGATTAAATGGCTTTGTTCAAAATGTGAATAGTCCCACACATTCTCATCTTCATACTTTGGATCTTGTTCTGACATATGGCTTTGAAAGTGAAGAAATAACAATATTTCCACACAACCCTGTCCTCTCTGACCATTTTTAATTACCTTCAGGATTACTTTAATAGAGTTCCCCTCCCCAAAAGAATGGTTCACCTCTGCAGATCATTATCAAATAGTGGAGTTATATATTTTAAAGAATCTGTTTCACTTTCTCTTTCCTCTGTGTCGCTGAGCAGTGCTGCAGAGGGCAAAAGTTAATTTTATTCCCCTTCACCGGTTGATGATTTTGTTGATGAGGTTGCTAGTTCTCTGTGTACTGCCTTAGACAATGAAGCCCCTTTGAAAAAGGAAAAACTTGTCTGCTTCTGTCTCCTTGAACCCCAGTCGGCCTCAGCAGATGGCCGCTCACCCTGAGTCTGGTTCTGCTGGAGGTTTCTTCCTGTTAAAAGGGAGTTTTTCCTCTCCACTGTCGCTACAAGCATGCTTAGTGTGAGGGATTGCCTTTGAGTCAATGGGTCGATGAAATCAACTGGTTTTCCTTAGATAAAAAACTTTGAATCAATCTGACTGGATGATCTGGTGAACTGGAAAGTGCCTTGAGATGATATGTGTTGTGATTTGGCCCTATAGAAATAAACTGAATAGAATTGAACTAAGACTCAGTTCAATTTAGTTTGTTTATATTCAATATTTTTGTAATTTTTGTCCTGAATTTTAACTAAATAAATACATATATTTTTTATTTTATAAAAGTCTAAACCTTTTGTGTAAACTTGATAAATAAATTTGATTCTGATTCATATGTACAAATAAAACATTATTTTGAAGAAGTTATTGATTATTTTGTGAATTTTATTTTCCCTCTCATTAGACCATTTGGTTTTATTAAATTATTTGCCTTATTCATTCTTCTACAGTATTTACAATAGCATGTTATCGTTTTAATTGTTAACATAATATATATGTTAATAGAGATATTAGATATTACTAATATCTCTTGGTGATAGATGTAAAAACAAAATACTTTAGATAAAAAATAAATAAAATGTATTATTTGAAACTGGACCTTTAGATCAATACAGATAAAGGAGCTAAACTTCCCAGCAGCTGCTTCCTGTAATGAAACTTTGTGTTCAACAGCAGCAGGTTACATCATCACACTTGTTGATGCATTCAGCAGAAACTTCAGCAATAAATGATGCAAACAGCTCAGACTCAGTGTTTGTCTTCGGTACCTGCAGTAAGTGGCCCCTGTCAGCGTATCCTTTAACAAACAGCCAGTACAGAGTGGTGGACCAGCTGGGCCCCGGCAGGTCAGCGGCTGTCTTCAGCTTCCCCTCCTGCCTACTGGCCGCTGGGACGTTCAGGTTCCTCCTGCTCCAGACTGCGGAGGAGGCCTCGGGTCGCAGTGCTCTCAGTGTCCGGGTGGAGAGCGCAGGGAGGCGGAGAGGCCAGGCTAGAGCTGAGCGGCAGCCCATGGTTCAGACTGACAGCACCGACTGCTGATGGAGGATTAAACTATGGGGCGATGCAGCTCTTTGGGACAGGTGGAACATTGTTTGGCGCCCCCTGCAGGTTGATACTTTGGTAGCTTCAAACAATGACAGCGCTGTGTTCAATAATAGACAAAAAGATTACACTGTTTATCATCAAATCATCTTTTTCATCACAATTTCATAACTTTAAACAGTGAATTAAATATGACATCAAATCAGTGAGTTACATTTAAGAAGCTAACATGATATTAGAATAAGATTCACCTTAAATGAATAACTAAATAAATAAATTAGCAAATCTCTTGATAAATAACAAGATTGTTTTGAATTAATGAGAGACAATACAAAAAATTTACAAAATAAGTGCTTAAGCAGTGCTTAAATGCTTAAGCATTCCCACTTGATAATTTGATGTCTAATTATTTTTCCTTTTATAGATCAGTCTTTTATTTAATAAAGTAAATCAAAAGATGAATAGGTAAAATAAGAAGATTCTAAAAGACAAAGCTTTTAAAGCTCCTCTCTTTCTGCTCTTAATTTCATGAATATCTCAGTGTTTGGCCTCACCTTTCTATCCGTCACATTGTGTGGAAAAATATGTATTTCTGAACATTCATATTCACATATGAACATGAACATAATTACCATTCATAAACATATTTAACTGCTCTATGTTTAGTTAAATAATGTGACAATTATTTTAACCCATCTTAAAACCTTGTCGAGTAAACTACCTGAAATAATTTAATGGGAAATGTTTAGAGTTAAAATAACACACATACATGATATTAACAATGTCTATTTCACTGCAGTCTGCTCATAAACACTTAATGCTCAGTTAATAGATCAGTTTATAGTGGCTGTTTATCAGAGAGATATATGGATATATCCAACCTTTAAATGGCGCTGAGCTTTCACTGCTGCTGTTTGACTCCTATTCGGTGCAATACCGCCATCTAGTGGATGCTCACTGTTATCACACGGTCAGTCAGTGAAAGTGAAAAAGAAGAAAATTTCAGGAAATGGTCGATAGTGAAGCTGGCAGCGATCGTTGATGTCTGCGGAACAAATGTTCATACAGGTAGGATATAAATATAGTTTAATGTTTTTAGCTGCTGTTATGTGTTAAGGTTAAATCTTTTCTTTTATCTCTGAGGAATAAACTTCTTATTTTATTTCCTTTTTTATCACGGAAGGAGGTGGCGGTTACAGGTTTCCATGAAATCGAATAGAAGTTCAGTTTGGAACAAGAAAAATGTTAATTGAAACCAAGAAAGCGCCGGTTAATTAAACAGCTCATTTAAAGGGTCATAAAATAAAGCCTCCTTGTTGGAAACTTTCAAAAATCCAGAGAGGGACACCTGGAGGGGCCTCTCCACCACCAACGCCCTGTTCGCATGTAAAGTAGAAGACTATCTGCTGAGCTATGGAGCTAATATCTCTGCCTTCTGTTTGAGAGACCAGGAACCATTTCCTGCGCGCAGTGAGAAAACGCGCGTGCGCTCAAAACCGGTCTGGCGCGCGCACAACTCTTGTCGTCACTCTCAGTTCCGTCTCTGCTCCACATTCTCTCTCCACACTCATCACCAGCTGTGCGCTCGGCTGTCTCTCCGCTCGCGAATTCATAAATATATGTAAATAAACCAAATCATCAGCCAATCACGCTCAGTTTGATGAAAACCCGACTGGATAAAAGCGTCTACTAAATACATAAATACTAAAAAAAGAAAACACAATTAGGAAATCAAATAACTCTTGCAGTTATGCAGTAATTGCTCCTAAGTCGATGGGCAGCAGATAGTACTATAAAAGATGTTGGATTATCTCAAATAAATGTCAGTAAAACAGTTATTGGGTCATTGTTGCCTAGTGGTAAACTAGGGTGACCATATTTTCATTTGGGAAAACCAGGACACCTTGGAGCGGGGGTGGGGTGATATTGAAAGAACAAATGTCTCATCATCGGGATTTGCTCCGTGATCAGAGGAAATGTTACTTGGCGCAGAACAGTTGTGAAAATTAGAAGTTCAGTTTAATATAATAATACAACTCTGTGAATAGTTCCGTCTGAAATGAATGAAAATAGTTGTTTTAATGGTTATTGAGTCAGATATGTGGTGGTAATGTTTGGTTTATCTAAAGGTTTTAATCTGTTACTGTGTAAATGAGTTTGGCTGTAATTTAAGGACAGATTCTAATAGATCTGCAGAGTGGGAACTATAAATCTGATAAGATTTTAATTTTTTTATTATTGTTTTGCACAATATGCTTAACTAAGTATTTTTTGTTGTTGAATATTAGAGATTTTGCAGATATATTTTGTAGATACATTGTTTAGATTTACTAAGATATTTCTAACCCTTTTATAGAATAGAATAGAAAATCCCTTTATTGTCCCACAATGGGCAAATTTACAGCAGCAAAAAGATTATTGAAAATGGTCACACAAATGTGGACCTTAGAAAAATGTATAAGAATAACATAATAGGGAAGAGTTAAAATATAAACAATAAAATTCTGTAAAGTGTTTTAACAATATAAAACTGGAGAATAAATAACCAATATGCAGCTATGGACATTTTTACAATAATGGATATTTGAAAATAGCAGCAACATCAGAGATGTGCAGAATGACAGCAGCAGGTTATTTAACTGACTGAGGTTTCTATCATTACATTTGATTTGATTAGTTCCTGCTCCCGGTGGTTGGAACCTTTATTCCACTCTGGATTCTTGTGAGTGTAGTCTTTGTTCACTTTAACTTTTAAAAAAATAAATAAATAAACAAACAGTTTTGAAAACCTCGGTATTCATTATTTTCCTGCTTTGTGTGTCAACTTTCACGGTTGCTAAGCAACAGAGCATACGGCGGTAAAACCCGCAAAAGGGTGGACCTGTTTGAATTGACAGACAGAACTCTTCCGGCCTCCTTATTTTCAAGGACTTCGAAGGATCCAGTCTAGGTAGACCGCGTCCTTGGAGGATGCAGCCCAGGTTTTCGAACAGAGCCTCTGATTAAGAACAGGGCTGCCCGCACTGACGCGGCTCAGGGATTACGTCACACGGAGCGTCGTGCGCAGTGAAATCAGGACATTTCCTCACTTTCTAAAAAAAACCCGGGACGCCCGGGACAGGACGTGAAATACGGATATGTCCCGGGAAATACGGACGTTTGGTCACCCTAGGTAAACCCCCCTCTGACCTTTACACAGCAGCAGCTAGGTGGTGGCATTGCCATCTTTCTCCAGTAGAGAAAAAATATTTTCAAACATAGCTTTTGAAAGAAGTTTCTAGACTCAATTTTCTTGGATCACAGAAAAATAGGAATATGTCATTTTTACTGATGCGTTGTACTTCATTTAAGTTTAGTGAGACTACATGGTTAATGATTAGGTTGTCCTGTGTTCATGCATGATGGCCTAACAGAAAACTTATCTTTTAATATTTTTTTTACTCTTTCAGATCAATTAAGTTGATTTTGTCTGAAAACGGATCTCTGGAGTCATGGCTTCTACATCACAGACTGCCTTGGAATATCTGAGCAATGCCAGAGTTCACCTTGTTGGAAAATTAAGGAACCACTTAGTAATTCTTGAGAACTTGTATCAAAAAGGAGTTCTTCATGATGAAGAGGTAAACAAGATAAAGACAGAGAAAGATGACTATGATAAAAACAGAGCATTACTGGACTCAGTCATTAAAAAAGGTGAAGCATCCTGCTACCAGTTACTGAGGATTCTTTACGAGACGAGGAGGAGGACCTTAGAGAGACCAGGTAGTGATGAAACTACAGCTAAAGAGTTTAACCTGCATCAATGGATCTGCTGCTTTTCATTTAAAGAAGAAGCAGAAACTGATACAAACTACCTACAAGGTATTTAAAACTAGATTCAGTTTAATATAGATCACATTTTTATCAATGTGGTCACTCTTTTACAAAGTTATTTCATTGTTTATGGCAAAAATATTTCTTATGAGAGCAAAGAAACACATTTCATCATAAATATTGATATACTTGCTGTTACTTTTATTTCAGGGTCAAGACCATGCCACAGATATCAGTCTAAGTTGAAATCAAAAGGAAATAAGTTATCAAGAGATTTCTGGAAGGCCAGTAATAAACTTTTTCAGAACCAGAATCCTGATCTGTCGTACACTCCGCTTGTCTTAGATACAAATGATAGATGTTCTCCATCCAAAATAAAGAAATATAAAACCAAGAAAAGCAAACTGAGTCGTCCTAAAAAGTTAAGGGCTTACATTCCAGAAGACATACCAGAAATCTCCCCCACTAGACTGCTGAAAATGGATAAAGATATACTCCTGGTTGGAAAACCTGGAACTGGAAAGACGGCTCTGAGCCATGAAATGTTGAGACTGTGGTCAGAGAGAGACGACAAGGAGCTGGATTACATGTTTTACTTTGACATGAGGGAAATGACCAACATCCCACTGGACATGAGTTTGGAGGATCTTCTGTTTAATTGTTACAGTAAACCAGATGAGGGCAGAGATGAGATATTAGAGGATATAGAGAGAAACTCTGAAAATGTCACAATCATTTTAGACGGAGTCACTGATCTCTCTTCATCGGTTATGAAGAAACTTGTAGAGAAAGATCTGCTCTCTCATGCAAAAATCATCATCACCTGCAGACCAGATGATGAGGAAGATCTCTGTCTAGAAGACTGGTTCAGGGTGGAGGTGAAAGGCTTCAGTGAGGGAACAATAAAAACATATCTGTCTAAAGCACTGGGTGAAGATCATCAGGAGGTTCTGAGTAACGTGGAGCTGTTGACTCTTTCTCATGTTCCAATGTATGCTCTGATGGTGGCCGCCAGCTTTTCATCAGGTGTCTCTCTGCAGCCCAAAACTGTCACTGAAATATACATCAATATTGTTCGGTTTAGTCTCCAGATGAACAGCAACGGAACCAGGATGAAGAATCTCAATCAGTTCATCAGAACCAAGAGAGATGAAATCATGTCTCTGGCTGAAGCTGCTTTTGAAGCAACTCAAAGAAAAACTGTGAACCTGGAAGGACTTTCCTTTGAGGACAGCTGCATCCTTTCCTTCCGGAAATCACTTGATGTCAAAGTCGCTCTTACTGAAACTATGACTGTCCACGCTTTCCTCCATTACACCATGCAGGAGTTCTTTGCTGCTCTGTGGCTTTTAAAGAATCCAGAGAAGATCAGGGAGGTTTTTCAGCAGAGCCTCACTGAGGAGATGAAACACATGAAACATGTGATCCCTTTCATGTGTCAGCTGTTAAATGAGGAGAACCCCAGTTTGATGAGCTGTCTGGTTCCAGATGAAAAGCTAGTAGAAACACAGGAATGGTTCTTCAAAGAGATGATTGACACGTTTTTTCAAAAAGCTCATGACTCTGAGCTTTATGTTGACACACTGTTCTTATGCCAATGTCTGTATGAGTCCCAGAGCTCTGAAGCCTGTATCGCCTTTCTGGACAAACTGAACTTCCATCTGGACCTCAGTGGAGAGAATCTGGACCCTCATTCCTGCCAAGCTGTGGCCTTTATGGTCACTCAGTCAAAGGAAAGGAAAATAAGTCTGAACCTAAAGGATGTGACGGTATCTGAACAAGGAATGAGACAATTACTTAGATGCCTTCAACACGTTAAATGGTATGACCTAACATGTTTAGTTAATAACTGCCCAGGATTATGATATATACTGAAAATAAAAACATTGTAAATCAGTTTTGCAATGCATTGCTAATATTGGATAGTAATTTAGCTTTCTGTAAATTACAGGTGTGACTCTCTGCCTCAGCAGCTATGGAGGGTTGTCCTTCTCAGTAATGGGCAGACGGGATATAAAACATTACTGGATCTCTGTGAAAACCAGCTGCATCTTTCAGTCGTAGATAAAAAGATGCTGTTTGAAAATGCAGTGAAAGTCATGCAGAGGGAAGATGCAAAGGTCACCGTCTGCCTCCACTGGGTCCGAGGAGCTACTGTCTGCCAGAGTCTAAGTGATTGCCTGTTACAGGCTCTGCCAAAGATCAGTAATCTCAGGTAAGAAAGGTACTTCTCTACATTAGGAGTGGATTATATGACCCTGTTATAATACCATGATATATTTTACAAATCTGCTTAGATTGTGTCCATAACAAGCTTCTACATAGACTATTTAAGTTCAATCAGTTCTTTGCAACATTGGTTATATGTGGTAATATTGCAATGATGAGAATAAATTAGATATTTTGTGCTTCTCTGAACCTTCATGTATTTCATAAAAACAAACCTCAAGCTCCAAATGGCAACAACATCAACAAAATCAGCAGAAAATAAAATGTATTTGCTGATACAGTGGGGCAAAACAGTATTTAGTCAGCCACCAATAGTGCAAGTTCTCCCACTTAAAAAGATGAGAGAGGCCGGTAATTTTCATCATAGATATACCTCAACTATGAGAGACAAAATGAGAAAAAAAATCCAGAAAATCACATTGTCTGATTTTTAAAGAATTTATTTGCAAAATATGGTGGAAAATAAGTATTTGGTCAGTTACAAACAAGCAAGATTTCTGGCTCTCACAGACCTGTAACTTCTTCTGTAAGAGGCTCCTCTGTCCTCCACTCGTTACCTTCATTAATGGCACCTGTTTGAACCCGTTATCAGTATAAAAGACACCTGTCCACAACCTCAAACAGTCACACTCTAAACTCCACCATGGCCAAAACTAGAGAGCTGTCAAAGGACACCCGAAACAAAATGATAGACCTGCACCAGGCTGGGAAGTCTGAATCTGCAATAGGTAAACAGCTTGGTGTGAAGAAATCAACTGTGGGATCATTTATTAGAAAATGGAAAACATACAAGACCACTGATAATCTTCCTCCATCTGGGGCTCCACGCAAGATCTCACCCCATGGGGTCAAAATGATCACAAGAACGGTGAGTAAAAATCCCAGAACCACACGGGGGGACCTAGTGAATGACCTGCAGAGAGCTGGGACCAAAGTAACAAAGGCTACCATCAGTAACACACTACGCCGCCAGGGACTCAAATCCTGCAGTGCCAGACGTGTCCCCCTGCTTAAGGCAGTACATGTCAAGGCCCGTCTCAAGTTTGCTAGAGAGCATTTGGATGATCCAGACGATGACTGGGAGAATATCATATGGTCAGATGAAACCAAAATAGAACTTTTTGGTAAAAACTCTACTCGTCGTGTTTGGAGGAGAGAGAATGCTGAGTTGCATCCAAAGAACACCATACCTACAGTGAAGCATGGGGGTGGAAACATCATGCTTGGGGCTGTTTTTCTGCTAAGGGACCAGGACGACTGATCCGTGTGAAGGAAAGAATGAATGGAGCCATGTATCGTCAAATTTTGAGTGAAAACCTCCTTCCATCAGCAAGGGCATTGAAGATGAAACGTGGCTGGGTCTTTCAGCATGACAATGATCCCAAACACGCCGCCCGGGTAACGAAGGAGTGGCTTCGTAAGAAGCATTTCAAGGTCCTGGAGTGGCCTAGCCAGTCTCCAGATCTCAACCCCATAGAAAATCTTTGGAGGGAGTTGAAAGTCCGTGTTGCCCAGCGACAGCCCCAGAACATCACTGCTTTAGAGGAGATCTGCATGGAGGAATGGGCCAAAATACCAGCAACAGTGTGTGAAAACTTTGTGAAGACTTACAGAAAACGTTTGATCTCTGTCATTGCCAACAAAGGATATATAACAAAGTATTGAGATGAACTTTTGTCATTGACCAAATACTTATTTTCCACCATATTTTACAAATAAATTCTTTAAAAATCAGACAATGTGATTTTCTGGATTTTTTTTTTCTCATTTTGTCTCTCATAGTTGAGGTATATCTATGATGAAAATTACCGGCCTCTCTCATCTTTTTAAGAGGGAGAACTTGCACTATTGGTGGCTGACTAAATACTTTTTTGCCCCACTGTATTTCAAATTCAGAAATACTTTATTAATCCTAAATGGAAATTAAATGCTGCAGTACCTCATAGGTTCTTTTATAAACAGATGTTGATGCTGAGGGCAGGAAGGATCTTCTGTAGAAGCTAGTTTTCTCTTGTTGAGCAGTTGCTTCAGATCACTTGTGATCCTTGGTTTATTATTTGGGAAACATTTCACTGTTCTGGTAGGGATGGTGTTATCTACACAGAAGTTTATGTAGTCATTTACACACTCAGCCATTGCATTGATGTCTTTCCATGTGGCTGACACACTGCATCCCAGTCTGTAGCCTCAGAACAACCTTGCAGGGCTTCTTCAGCTTCCTCTGACCATCTCCTTACAGTTCTGTTTAATGCAGATTGTCTCTTATAAAGTGGCTTATAATCTGAGCAGAGAAAAATAAGATTGTGATCTGATTTCCCAAGGGACGGTCTTACTTCAGAGATGTAATCCTTGACATTTGCATAAAACAAAATCCAAAGTTTTGTTTTCTCTGGTAGAGCAGCTGACAAACTATCTAAAATCCTTAAGTCCCAGAGATGATAATAACTCAGATCTGAGCTACAGGATCAGTGTTTGTGTAGTGAGTCAGTAACAGCTGCTCTGATCAAACATGTTTAACATGTCATTTCTGTCACGATTTGGCTAAGGTTAGTTGACCCAAAGCAGAGGCAGAGGTGAATCTCTTGTGTATTTAATAATGAGTTAGCAGAAAACAGAGGCAGGTTATCCAAAAATCCAAAAAGAAAACAAAGTCCAAACAAACATGAAACCAGGAGTCCAAAAAAACCAATACATGAAAACTAGTCTAAACGTACCAGAAACCATGGAGACATCAGGGGAATCACAATCATAAGGAGGAAGGCACAGAGAGAAGGAGTTGGAGCATGTTTAACGAGGACCCAGCGAAGAGGAACTTCTTCTTGTCGAGTTTTATGGCGGATGGCAACAAACTGTAAGTAGCATTACCGCCACTTACTGGTATGGAGTGTGGTTCGTGATGGTTTAAATATTTATCCTGATATACATATACTCTACCCTAACTTCTTCAAAACATACATTCACACATTCACACTTAAAAATATATACATATTTGTGCACAGCTTTGTATATCATTCCTTCACTCACAAACACACTTACTATAATTAAATTCTATGAAATAATTTCGTTTTCTTTAGAAATTGAATAATTATTTGTATGTGTTTACTCCCTAAATTTTTCCTCAATATATCTAATAAATTAACCTTCTCCTTAATGTCTTCAAACTCTCTCCTCATATATCTTCTCTCCTTTTCATATTTATGACATTCTAATATAACATGTTCTATGGTTTCATATTTATCACAGTAATCACATTTGCCCGTTTTATGTTTTTGTATTTTAAAAAGTGTATAATTAAGTCCTGTATGACCAAATCTTAACCTTGTTATCATTCTTTCCTCCTTTCTATTTCTTCTTCCATTTCTTCTTTCTCCTACCATCTTCTGAATTTTTATAAAACCATCTTCCTGTTTTATCTTCATCCCACCTTTTTTGCCAAACTTCCATTAGTTTCTCTTTAATAATACTTTTTCCTTCTGATTTACTTATTTTAACTATAAAACTAATAGAATGTTTAATTGCCCTTTTTGCCATTTTATCTGCCCTCTCGTTTCCTACTACCCCAATATGTGCTGGAACCCACACAAATGTAACTATCAGCCCCATGTTTCATATTCTGAACAGTGTATGATATATTTCTAATAAAATGTCCATCCTACTATCTGTTTGGAGATTTTTTAAACTTAATAATGCAGAGCTTGAATCTGAACATATTATTGTTTTTAATGGTTTTATGTCTTCTACCCATTGTAACGCTAATAATATTGCCAACATTTCTCCTGTGTATACTGATAATCCATCTATAATTCGTTTTCCTATTTTTATATTGAATTCTGGTACTACAAATGCTATTCCTAGTTTCTCAGTTATTTTTGATGCATCAGTATAAATGTGAACATATTGATAATATTTATCTAAATATAATTGCACTGAACATCTATCTACAGCACTTGATTTATCTTGTTTCTTTTCCATTAGTGACATATCTACTGTTGCTTCTGGTAGAATCCAGGGAGGTATAATTGATATTGGTGTTGTTTGACTCATTTCTAAACTATTCATTTTAAATTTTTTTATTTTATTTTCAATTGTCCATCCAAAACTCCTCATTTCTTTCTTTTCTTTTTCCCAGCATGGATTTAAAATGTCCAAAGTTGGGTGATCCACATTATTTCCTTGTAAATTTAACCAGTAATTAATTTCTAATTTTGTTCTTCTTAAATCTAATGGCATTTCTCCCATTTCTATTTCTAATGCTGCTGTTGGTGTGGTTTTAAATGCTCCAGTACATAATCTTAGTGCCTGATGTTGGATAATGTCTAATTTAACTAAATGTGTTTTAGCTGCTGAACCGTACACTAAACAACCAAAGTCTATGTTGGATCTTATCATTCCTGAGTAAATATGTTTTAGTGATTTCCTATCTGCTCCCCAGTCACTGCCAGCCAAACATCTCAAAATATTCAAAATTTTCTTACATTTATCAACAACTTTTTGTATATGTATATGCCATTTTTATTTTTCATCAAACCATAATCCTAAAAATTTTATACACTTTACCTGCTCTAACTCTTGTTTATATAATTTTAATTTTATTTCCTTATTTATTTTTTTCTGAGTAAATAACATTACTTTCGTTTTATCAACTGAGAACTTAAATCCCCATTGCAACACCCATTTCTCTATTTCAATAATAACCTTTTGTAATTTTTTAACAATAAAATCAACATTTTTCCCTCGTTTCCAAACAGCTCCATCATCTGCAAATAGTGAACACCCCATGTCTTTTTCAATATCTTTAAATACTTCATTTATCATAATTGAGAAAAATAGTGGACAAATAATACTCCACTGTGGAGTTCCATTTTCTACTATTTATTTTCCTGAGGTAGTTTCTCCTATTCGCGAAGAGGAACAGAAGAGAGAGGGCTTTTTAAAGGAAACTGAGACAAAGAGGGGGCCAATGAGGAAACTGGGAGCAGGTGTGCAAAGAACAAGAGAGGGAAAGAGCTAGGGAAGAAGGAGAACATAAGAGGGCAGCAGAGAGCAACAAATAGAAACCTGGAAGACTGGAAATAACAACAAAATGATAATCAAATAACCAGGACTATAAAACATGGAAAAAAGAAAACTAAACAGTAGAAAACAAGGAGTAAAGTAAGACTGAATACTCAAAAGAAAAAAACAACAGAAACAGAAACCTGACAATTTCATCACATTCATGACAGACATGAACAAGATGGAGTCCATCAGTAGTGTGTGGTTGTATTGATGCAGCTCAGATCAAATCAGCTCTAAATGTTTCCTTCTTGTTTTTCCAGGTTTGATCCTCGGAGCTCATATCTTCCTGAACAAACCAGGTTCTTAGTGAATCTGTTCTGTGCAGCAGCAGAGAGAGAACAGCTGACAGGAGAGAAGATGGTGGAGCTGTTAGCATCAGTCTGTAGATATGAAACATTTATTATTTATTATGAGGATGATGATGAGGATGATGATGATGATACCATCAAATATCCCCTTCACTTCCTGCTGGATCTGTACTCCCAGATGAAGGACTGTGAGACTAAAACAGGTCTGAGTCTCCTTCCATCATTACAGTCAGTTTTCCAGTCAGCTCCTCCAGTCTGGATCATAAAGCTCTCAGAGATACAGACCTCCATCCTCCTGGAAGTGTTGAAGCTCCAATCAGAGAAGAAACCAGTGAAGCTGACAGACTGCTCACATGGAGAGAGTGAAGTGAGGAGTTTCCTACAGTGTCTGCCTTATATCTCACAGCTCAGGTACAGATACAAATACTTTGACTGTAACTGTTGAAACATTCATACATGTTCATTTTGCTTTAATATCAATAATAGTTCAGTTATTTTCCTTTATAATCAGACATGTTTAATATTCCCCACATTTTCGCTTATTGTTTATTTTAACATTATAACTTTGTCGTAGTTCAGAGGAAACATTTCTCTGTTGACAGCAATAGATTAGTTCTATGGTTTAATTTACTGACTGGATTTGAGTTAAATCTAGTTTGACAGTAAAGTCTATCAGGATATTAACCCATATGTATTAGTTTAAATGTTCTTTATCTTCTAAGCAGGTTTGTAGTTTTATTCTTCCTTTATCAGAACGCTCTTCAATCAGAATAAAGGTTGAATCCTCTGAAGGTGTTCCTCCTCCAGTCCATCCTGTCTAACTCCTCCATCATGTTTTCAGTCCTCAGAGCAGAAACATGAACCATTACTGGCTGCTGGTCTAACTGGTCTGAATGAAGGTCTCTGTGGGAACTAATGGTTCCCAGAGAACAATGTGGGAGAACATCCATGCTTAATGAGAAATATTGAGCTGCAGCAGTTTGGAAACATGTGACAGTCTTCTGTGTGAGAGAATAATGAAGTGATGTGAATAATCAGAGCTCTGTAGCTCAGTGACAACAACACAGCCATGTTAGCAGCTCCTCAGACACACAGAGAAAAACATGCAGTTAAAGCTGCTGTTGGTTGCTTGAATTTCTCTGCAGCTAAAAACTCAAAGCAGAATCTCTTTCAGCTTCATTGAACAGCTTTTTATCACAACATGAGAAAAACACACAATGATCCATTTAGCTGCATTTGAACTTCTGACTGCAGTGAACTTTACTGAGCTTGATGAAGATCCTAGCAGCTCTATAGAGAACAACACGTTAGGATGACAGACACCAATGAGACATCATCACTTTGTGTCTCCAGCTGCAGATGCTGTTCAGCACAACTGAGATTTATGAGTTAAATGAGGATCAAGGTGAAGCTTTAGCTGCTGTTGTTCATGAGATGGACTGAAGTTCTGCTTGTTTCACTCATGTTTGCTTTTAGTTTGGATGTTTTAGTCTAAAAACTCAAATCCTAAAGTCCCAGAGATGATAATAACTCAGAGATCTGAGCCACAGGATCAGTGTTTGTGTTGTGAGTCAGTAACAGCTGCTCTGATCAAACAAGTTTAACATGTCATTTCATCACATCCATGACAGACATGAACAAGATGGAGTCCATCAGTAGTGTGTGGTTGTATTGATGCAGCTCAGATCAAATCAGCTCTAAATGTTTCCTTCTTGTTGTTCCAGGTTTGATTGGAGCTCAGATCGTCCTGAACAAACCAGGTTCTTAGTGAATCTGTTCTGTGCAGCAGCAGAGAGAGAACAGCTGACAGGAGAGAAGATGGTGGAGCTGTTAGCATCAGTCTGCAGATATGAAACATTTATTATTTATTATCAGGATGATGATGAGGATGATGATGATGATCACATCAAATATCGTCTTGACTTCCTGCTGGATCTGTACTTCCAGATGAAGGACTGTGAGACTAAAACAGGTCTGAGTCTCCTTCCATCATTACAGTCAGTTTTCCAGTCAGCTCCTCCAGAATGGACCATAGATCTCTCAGAGAGAAAGACCTCCATCCTCCTGGAAGTGTTGAAGCTCCAATCAGAGAAGAAACCAGTGAAGCTGACAGACTGCTCACATGGAGAGAGTGAAGTGAGGAGTTTCCTACAGTGTCTGCCTTATATCTCACAGCTCAGGTACAGATACAAATACTTTGACTGTAACTGTTGGAACATTCATACATGTTCATTTTGCTTTAATATCAATAATAGTTCAGTTATTTTCCTTTATAATCAGACATGTTTAATATTCTCCACATTTTCCCTCATTGTTTATTTTAACATTATAACTTTGTCGTAGTTCAGAGGAAACATTTCTCTGTTGACAGCAATAGATTAGTTCTATGGTTTAATTTACTGACTGGATTTGAGTTAAATCTAGTTTGACAGTAAACAGTCTATCAGGATATTAACCCATATTTATTAGTTTAAATGTTCTTTATCTTCTAAGCAGGTTTGTAGTTTTATTCTTCCTTTATCAGAACGCTCTTCAATCAGAAAAAAAGGTTGAATCCTCTGAAGGTGTTCCTCCTCCAGTCCATCCTGTCTAACTCCTCCCTCATGTTTTCAGTCCTCAGAGCAGAAACATGAACCATTACTGGCTGCTGGTCTAACTGGTCTGAATGAAGGTCTCTGTGGGAACTAATGGTTCCCAGAGAACAATGTGGGAGAACATCCATGTTTAATGAGAAATATTGAGCTGCAGCAGTTTGGAAACATGTGACAGTCTTCTGTGTGAGAGAATAATGAAGTGATGTGAATAATCAGAGCTCTGTAGCTCAGTGACAACAACACAGCCATGTTAGCAGCTCCTCAGACACACAGAGAAAAACATGCAGTTAAAGCTGCTGTTGGTGGCTTGAATTTCTCTGCAGCTAAAAACTCAAAGCAGAATCTCTTTCAGCTTCATTGAACAGCTTTTTATCACAACATGAGAAAAACACACAATGATCCATTTAGCTGCATTTGAACTTCTGACTGCAGTGAACTTTACTGAGCTTGATGAAGATCCTAGCAGCTCTATAGAGAACAACACAGTAGGATGACAGACACCAATGAGACATCATCACTTTGTGTCTCCAGCTGCAGATGCTGTTCAGCACAACTGAGATTTATGAGTTAAATGAGGATCAAGGTGAAGCTTTAGCTGCTGTTGTTCATGAGATGGACTGAAGTTCTGCTTGTTTCACTCATGTTTGCTTTTAGTTTGGATGTTTTAGTCTAAAAACTCAAATCCTAAAATCACAGAGATGATAATAACTCAGAGATCTGAGCCACAGGATCAGTGTTTGTGTTGTGAGTCAGTAACAGCTGCTCTGATCAAACATGTTTAACATGTCATTTCATCACATCCATGACAGACATGAACAAGATGGAGTCCATCAGTAGTGTGTGGTTGTATTGATGCAGCTCAGATCAAATCAGCTCTAAATGTTTCCTTCTTGTTGTTCCAGGTTTGATCCTCAGAGCTCATATCTTCCTGAACAAACCAGGTTCTTAGTGAATCTGTTCTGTGCAGCAGCAGAGAGAGAACAGCTGACAGGAGAGAAGATGGTGGAGCTGTTAGCATCAGTCTGTAGATATGAAACATTCCCTTTAGAAGAAACATATATGGAGGATGGAGATGTTTTAAAATATCAGAGTCACTTCCTGCTGGATCTGTACTCCCAGATGAAGGACTGTGAGACTAAAACAGGTCTGAGTCTCCTTCCATCATTACAGTCAGTTTTCCAGTCAGCTCCTCCAGTCTGGATCATAAAGCTCTCAGAGATACAGACCTCCATCCTCCTGGAAGTGTTGAAGCTCCAATCAGAGAAGAAACCAGTGGAGCTGACAGACTGCTCACATGGAGAGAGTGAAGTGAGGAGTTTCCTACAGTGGCTGCCTTATATCTCAAAGCTCAGGTACAGATACAAATACTTTGACTGTAACTGTTGGAACATTCATACATGTTCATTTTGCTTCAATATCAATAATAGTTCAGTTATTTTCCTTTATAATCAGACATGTTTAATATTCCCCACATTTTCCCTCATTGTTTATTTTAACATTATAACTTTGTCGTAGTTCAGAGGAAACATTTCTCTGTTGACAGCAATAGATTAGTTCTATGGTTTAATTTACTGACTGGATTTGAGTTAAATCTAGTTTGACAGTAAACAGTCTATCAGGATATTAACCCATATTTATTAGTTTAAATGTTCTTTATCTTCTAAGCAGGTTTGTAGTTTTATTCTTCCTTTATCAGAACGCTCTTCGATCAGAATAAAGGTTGAATCCTCTGAAGGTGTTCCTCCTCCAGTCCATCCTGTCTAACTCCTCCCTCATGTTTTCAGTCCTCAGAGCAGAAACATGAACCATTACTGGCTGCTGGTCTAACTGGTCTGAATGAAGGTCTCTGTGGGAACTAATGGTTCCCAGAGAACAATGTGAGAGAACATCCATGTTTAATGAGAAATATTGAGCTGCAGCAGTTTGGAAACATGTGACAGTCTTCTGTGTGAGAGAATAATGAAGTGATGTGAATAATCAGAGCTCTGTAGCTCAGTGACAACAACACAGCCATGTTAGCAGCTCCTCAGACACACAGAGAAAAACATGCAGTTAAAGCTGCTGTTGGTTGCTTGAATTTCTCTGCAGCTAAAACTCAAAGCAGAATCTCTTTCAGCCTCATTGAACAGCTTTTTATCACAACATGAGAAAAACACACAATGATCCATTTAGCTGCATTTGAACTTCTGACTGCAGTGAACTTTACTGAGCTTGATGAAGATCCTAGCAGCTCTATAGAGAACAACACGTTAGGATGACAGACACCAATGAGACATCATCACTTTGTGTCTCCAGCTGCAGATGCTGTTCAGCACAACTGAGATTTATGAGTTAAATGAGGATCAAGGTGAAGCTTTAGCGTCTGTTGTTCATGAGATGGACTGAAGTTCTGCTTGTTTCACTCATGTTTGTTGGGATCTGGAGCTGTACCAACTTTCTCCAGCAGAGTGTGCCGTGGATCCTCCTGAGCTGAGCCTCCAACACACCTGAGGCGCATCTCGTCATCAGTGGATCCTCCTGTATATAACCTGCCTTCAGACCTTGCCTCAACGCCGCAGTGTTGATCCAGTTTGGTTAGCACCTGAGCCTAGTATCTCCTGAGAATCTTTGTTGTCTCTTATTAGATTGGATTCTAATACCTCCTTGTCTCTGCTTTCAGGAATCCTCTCCCTTGTAAGCTCTGGATGAGCTTAACCTGCCGAGCCTGCCCTCTGAGCCAAACCTGAAGACTCTTGTCTGGATTCCCATGCAGCTCTTGGCTAAGAGCTGGAAACCCAAACTCAAGGTCTCCAGTGAACCTGCCCCCAGGCCTTTACCAGTTCCTGAGTTTATTCCATGTGCTTGTATCAATAAACATTGTTAAACTTTTCATCTGTCTCCGTGGTGTTCTGCATACTGGGTTTATCTGAAACCCATCATGACAGAACACTGCGGCCAAACACAAAGCCCAGCAGATCACCTCCGGAGGAGGCTCGAGGAGCAGAATGCCCAAATCCAAGGAGATACCAGAACCCTCCGTGAGTTAAATGCATTTATGGAACATCATAACCAGACCTTACAGACTTTCGCTGGCTATTTTGGAAATGCTAACGCTACGCCAGCAGTACTTCCTGTTCCGGATCCACTTCCGCCTCTAGGGTCACCGGCAGTGACGTCATTTCTTGAATTCCGCCCTAGTCTTCCTGAAAAGTTTTCAGGTAATATGAAAGACTCTAAAGGATTTTTGTTTCAGTGCCGTCTAATTTTTCAGAACTCTCCTGGCAGTTTCCCAACTGATCAAAAGAAAATTTATTCTGTCCCAACTAACCGGACGAGCCCTAGAGTGGGCGGAGGCAAGGTTTGCCTCCGAAGACAGCCTCAGTTGTAAATTCTCTGATTTTGTTTCAGAATTTTCCCAAGTATTTAACCAAGAATCTGACCAAACAATTGACTCTCGTGCTCTTTTGAATCTTAGACAGGGAAATTCCTCTGTAGCGGATTTTTCCATCAACTTCCGGGTCAAAGCCGCAGCTTCCGGATGGAACCAATGTGCTCTCAAGAGTGCATATTTTAAGGCTTTAAATGAGAATATTAAAGACGAACTTGCAACCCTCGACAAACCAGCAACTCTAAAGGAATTAATCCGTCTGACTATTAGGTTGGATAACAGAATCCGAGCCAGAAACAGTTCAAAACCAAGGAATCAAGGTTTTTTTGAGTTAGCCCCTGCATCTAATAATGCAACTGTTTTTTCTGGTCCCACAGAACCCGTTTCCAAACCGAGGCCTAAAACCCAGTCACTCTCTTTGCCAGTACAGGTCTCTTATGCAGTGGAGACGGAAGCCGAACCCATGCAGGTTGGACATACGAGGCTAACTCCTGAGGAAAGGCTAAGACGTTTCAGATGCAAGTTATGCATCTACTGTGGTGAGACTGGCCATTTCATCGCTTCATGCCCTGCTAAGTTAAAACCCGATTCTCTCTCTCGTCTTTATTCCGTTGATCAATCCGAGACGCCTGAACCTGTTCTCCCCGCTTCCTGCACTGTTGGAGTGGTTACCTGGGAAATCACCGACCTCATAAACTCTGCCCTGGCTTCTGAACCTGACCCAGGTAACGGTCCTTCAAACAGAACCTATGTCCCTTCCTCTGTCAGATCTCGCCTGATACAATGGATGCATACAGCCAAGTTTTCCGCTCATCCGGGGGTAAGCAGAACCATCGCCCTAATTTCTAGACGTTTCTGGTGGCCTACCCTGCACAAAGATGTCAAAGAGTATGTTTTGGCTTGCTCCACCTGCGCCAGAAATAAAACCTCACATCAACCACCCTCAGGTCTGTTGCATCCTCTTCCGGTACCAACTCGTCCCTGGTCTCACATCGCCATCGACTTCGTCACTGGTCTCCCAATCTCCCGAGGTATGTCTACAATTTTTACCATCGTCGACCGATTTTCAAAGTCTTGCCATTTGATCCCCCTTAGGAAACTTCCCACGGCCTTCCAAACCGCCCAGCTCCTTGTTAAACACGTCTTTCGACTCCATGGAATCCCCCAGGAGATTCTTTCTGACCGCGGACCTCAGTTTATTTCTCAAGTCTGGAAGGCCTTCTGCGCAGCACTCAACTGTAAGTCATCTCTCACTTCTGGGTATCATCCACAGTCAAACGGTCAAACTGAAAGAATGAACCAGCAGCTCGAGTCTAATCTCCGTTGTCTGACATCCAACAACCCCACCGACTGGAGCCAATACCTCACTTGGATTGAATATGCCCACAACTCTCTCAAGTCTGCTTCCACCGGCCAGTCACAATTCCAGGTTAGTCTCGGATATCAACCTCCACTTTTTCCAGCAGATGAGAGAGAGATTTCGGTTCTGTCTGTCAACCATCACATCCGTCGTTGTCAACGTGTCTGGAGAGACACCATCGCTTCACTCAACCGCTCTTCTGAGACAACCAAATGCTTCGCTGACTCAAGGAGACATCCTGCCCCAGAGTACGTCGTTGGTCAGGAGGTATGGCTCTCCACTCGGGACATTCCCCTCAAGGGGATGTCTCGCAAATTATCTCCTAGATTCATTGGTTCGTACAAGATTGCCCAGGTGATTAACCCTTCAGCCATACGCCTGCACCTTCCTTCTAGTCTTCGCATCCACCCCACGTTCCACGTCTCCCAGGTCAAACCGGTTGTCTCTAGCCCTTTGTGCCCTCCATCCGACTCCCCTCCACCCGCCCTGGAAGTCGATGGACATCCTGCCTTCACCGTCCGCCGGATCGTGGACTCCCGTCGGCGAGGTCGCGGCTGGCAGTACCTCGTTGATTGGGAGGGCTACGGTCCGGAGGATCGCCAATGGGTTCCTGGCTCCTACATCCTCGATCCGTCACTGATCGAGGAGTATGAGCGCTCCCTCCCGTCGACGTCTTCTGGACCGCCAAGAGGCGGTCGTTGAGAGGGGGGTACTGTTGGGATCTGGAGCTGTACCACCTTTCTCCAGCAGAGTGTGCTGTGGATCCTCCTGAGCTGAGCCTCCAACACACCTGAGGCGCATCTCGTCATCAGTGGATCCTCCTGTATATAACCTGCCTTCAGACCTTGCCTCAACGCCGCAGTGTTGATCCAGTTTGGTTAGCACCTGAGCCTAGTATCTCCTGAGAATCTTTGTTGTCTCTTATTAGATTGGATTCTAATACCTCCTTGTCTCTGCTTTCAGGAATCCTCTCCCTTGTAAGCTCTGGATGAGCTTAACCTGCCGAGCCTGCCCTCTGAGCCAAACCTGAAGACTCTTGTCTGGATTCCCATGCAGCTCTTGGCTAAGAGCTGGAAACCCAAACTCAAGGTCTGCCCTCAAGTCAGAAGTAAGACGCTGAAGCGGTTATTGTACTCTGCTGAACAGAACAGTCTCTGGACCCAACAGTTCCTCTCTCAAAGCAAAACCCGGATTAATCAAGGTATCCATCTGAAACTCTCTAACTCAAGATCTTCAGTCCACAAGCTAACTGAACTGTCATCCTCACAGACTGCAGTGAACCTGCCCCCAGGCCTGAACCAGTTCCTGAGTTTATTCTATGTGCTTGTATCAATAAACATTGTTAAACTTTTCATCTGTCTCCGTGGTGTTCTGCATACTGGGTTTATCTGAAACCCATCATGACAATGTTTGCTTTTAGTTTGGATGTTTTAGTCTAAAAACTCAAATCCTAAAATCACAGAGATGATAATAACTCAGAGATCTGAGCCACAGGATCAGTGTTTGTGTTGTGAGTCAGTAACAGCTGCTCTGATCAAACAAGTTTAACATGTCATTTCATCACATCCATGACAGACATGAACAAGATGGAGTCCATCAGTAGTGTGTGGTTGTATTTATGCTGCTCAGATCAAATCAGCTCTAAATGTTTCCTTCTTGTTGTTCCAGGTTTTATCCTCAGAGCTCAGATCTTCCTGAACAAACCAGGTTCTTAGTGAATCTGTTCTGTGCAGCAGCAGAGAGAGAACAGCTGACAGGAGAGAAGATGGTGGAGCTGTTAGCATCAGTCTGTAGATATGAAACATTCCCTTTTTATGGTATTAATAAATATCAGAGTGACATCCTGCTGGATCTGTACTCCCAGATGAAGGACTGTGAGACTAAAACAGGTCTGAGTCTCCTTCCATCATTACAGTCAGTTTTCCAGTCAGCTCCTCCAGAATGGACCATAAAGCTCTCAGAGATACAGACCTCCATCCTCCTGGAAGTGTTGAAGCTCCAATCAGAGAAGAAACCAGTGAAGCTGACAGACTGCTCACATGGAGAGAGTGAAGTGAGGAGTTTCCTACAGTGTCTGCCTTATATCTCACAGCTCAGGTACAGATACAAATACTTTGACTGTAACTGTTGGAACATTCATACATGTTCATTTTGCTTTAATATCAATAATAGTTCAGTTATTTTCCTTTATAATCAGACATGTTTAAAATTCTCCACATTTTCCCTCATTGTTTATTTTAACATTATAACTTTGTCGTAGTTCAGAGGAAACATTTCTCTGTTGACAGCAATAGATTAGTTCTATGGTTTAATTTACTGACTGGATTTGAGTTAAATCTAGTTTGACAGAAAACAGTCTATCAGGATATTAACCCATATTTATTAGTTTAAATGTTCTTTATCTTCTAAGCAGGTTTGTAGTTTTATTCTTCCTTTATCAGAACGCTCTTCAATCAGAATAAAGGTTGAATCCTCTGAAGGTGTTCCTCCTCCAGTCCATCCTGTCTAACTCCTCCCTCATGTTTTCAGTCCTCAGAGCAGAAACATGAACCATTACTCGCTGCTGGTCTAACTGGTCTGAATGAAGGTCTCTGTGGGAACTAATGGTTCCCAGAGAACAATGTGGGAGAACATCCATGCTTAATGAGAAATATTGAGCTGCAGCAGTTTGGAAACATGTGACAGTCTTCTGTGTGAGAGAATAATGAAGTGATGTGAATAATCAGAGCTCTGTAGCTCAGTGACAACAACACAGCCATGTTAGCAGCTCCTCAGACACACAGAGAAAAACATGCAGTTAAAGCTGCTGTTGGTTGCTTGAATTTCTCTGCAGCTAAAAACTCAAAGCAGAATCTCTTTCAGCTTCATTGAACAGCTTTTTATCACAACATGAGAAAAACACACAATGATCCATTTAGCTGCATTTGAACTTCTGACTGCAGTGAACTTTACTGAGCTTGATGAAGATCCTAGCAGCTCTATAGAGAACAACACAGTAGGATGACAGACACCAATGAGACATCATCACTTTGTGTCTCCAGCTGCAGATGCTGTTCAGCACAACTGAGATTTATGAGTTAAATGAGGATCAAGGTGAAGCTTTAGCTGCTGTTGTTCATGAGATGGACTGAAGTTCTGCTTGTTTCACTCATGTTTGCTTTTAGTTTGGATGTTTTAGTCTAAAAACTCAAATCCTAAAATCCCAGAGATGATAATAACTCAGAGATCTGAGCCACAGGATCAGTGTTTGTGTTGTGAGTCAGTAACAGCTGCTCTGATCAAACAAGTTTAACATGTCATTTCATCACATCCATGACAGACATGAACAAGATGGAGTCCATCAGTAGTGTGTGGTTGTATTGATGCAGCTCAGATCAAATCAGCTCTAAATGTTTCCTTCTTGTTGTTCCAGGTTTGATCCTCAGAGCTCATATCTTCCTGAACAAACCAGGTTCTTAGTGAATCTGTTCTGTGCAGCAGCAGAGAGAGAACAGCTGACAGGAGAGAAGATGGTGGAGCTGTTAGCATCAGTCTGCAGATATGAAACATTCCCTTTTTGTGGTATTGATAAATATCAGAGTCACTTCCTGCTGGATCTGTACTCCCAGATGAAGGACTGTGAGACTAAAACAGGTCTGAGTCTCCTTCCATCATTACAGTCAGTTTTCCAGTCAGCTCCTCCAGAATGGACCATAGATCTCTCAGAGAGAAAGACCTCCATCCTCCTGGAAGTGTTGAAGCTCCAATCAGAGAAGAAACCAGTGAAGCTGACAGACTGCTCACATGGAGAGAGTGAAGTGAGGAGTTTCCTACAGTGTCTGCCTTATATCTCAAAGCTCAGGTACAGATACAAATACTTTGACTGTAACTGTTGGAACATTCATACATGTTCATTTTGCTTTAATATCAATAATAGTTCAGTTATTTTCCTTTATAATCAGACATGTTTAAAATTCTCCACATTTTCCCTCATTGTTTATTTTAACATTATAACTTTGTCGTAGTTCAGAGGAAACATTTCTCTGTTGACAGCAATAGATTTGTTCTGTGGTTTAATTTACTGACTGGATTTGAGTTAAATCTAGTTTGACAGTAAACAGTCTATCAGGATATTAACCCATATTTATTAGTTTAAATGTTCTTTATCTTCTAAGCAGGTTTGTAGTTTTATTCTTCCTTTATCAGAACGCTCTTCAATCAGAATAAAGGTTGAATCCTCTGAAGGTGTTCCTCCTCCAGTCCATCCTGTCTAACTCCTCCCTCATGTTTTCAGTCCTCAGAGCAGAAACATGAACCATTACTGGCTGCTGGTCTAACTGGTCTGAATGAAGGTCTCTGTGGGAACTAATGGTTCCCAGAGAACAATGTGGGAGAACATCCATGTTTAATGAGAAATATTGAGCTGCAGCAGTTTGGAAACATGTGACAGTCTTCTGTGTGAGAGAATAATGAAGTGATGTGAATAATCAGAGCTCTGTAGCTCAGTGACAACAACACAGCCATGTTAGCAGCTCCTCAGACACACAGAGAAAAACATGCAGTTAAAGCTGCTGTTGGTGGCTTGAATTTCTCTGCAGCTAAAAACTCAAAGCAGAATCTCTTTCAGCTTCATTGAACAGCTTTTTATCACAACATGAGAAAAACACACAATGATCCATTTAGCTGCATTTGAACTTCTGACTGCAGTGAACTTTACTGAGCTTGATGAAGATCCTAGCAGCTCTATAGAGAACAACACGTTAGGATGACAGACACCAATGAGACATCATCACTTTGTGTCTCCAGCTGCAGATGCTGTTCAGCACAACTGAGATTTATGAGTTAAATGAGGATCAAGGTGAAGCTTTAGCTGCTGTTGTTCATGAGATGGACTGAAGTTCTGCTTGTTTCACTCATGTTTGCTTTTAGTTTGGATGTTTTAGTCTAAAAACTCAAATCCTAAAATCCCAGAGATGATAATAACTCAGAGATCTGAGCCACAGGATCAGTGTTTGTGTTGTGAGTCAGTAACAGCTGCTCTGATCAAACATGTTTAACATGTCATTTCATCACATCCATGACAGACATGAACAAGATGGAGTCCATCAGTAGTGTGTGGTTGTATTGATGCAGCTCAGATCACATCAGCTCTAAATGTTTCCTTCTTGTTGTTCCAGGTTTGATCCTCAGAGCTCATATCTTCCTGAACAAACCAGGTTCTTAGTGAATCTGTTCTGTGCAGCAGCAGAGAGAGAACAGCTGACAGGAGAGAAGATGGTGGAGCTGTTAGCATCAGTCTGTAGATATGAAACATTCCCTTTAGAAGAAACATATATGGAGGATGGAGATGTTTTTAAATATCAGAGTCACTTCCTGCTGGATCTGTACTCCCAGATGAAGGACTGTGAGACTAAAACAGGTCTGAGTCTCCTTCCATCATTACAGTCAGTTTTCCAGTCAGCTCCTCCAGTCTGGATCATAAAGCTCTCAGAGATACAGACCTCCATCCTCCTGGAAGTGTTGAAGCTCCAATCAGAGAAGAAACCAGTGAAGCTGACAGACTGCTCACATGGAGAGAGTGAAGTGAGGAGTTTCCTACAGTGGCTGCCTTATATCTCACAGCTCAGGTGAATCCAGGATTTCTTTCTTCTAAATTAATTTCTCTTCAGTTTAATAATCTTTGATGAATCTAAACAGAGATGCTTAAACTCACTGATCTCTGCTCCATCAGGATCTTCTTCATCTTTGCTCTTTTATCTTTTGTCTCATCGTTCTCTCTGTATTCCAGCTGTGATCCAGGGTTCTTCCAGATCGTTTGTTCATCCACACCATTCAGATCCAGAGAGGAGGTCCAGCAGCTGGTGTCTCTTCTTCAGCTCCTGAACTTCAACCTGCGTCTAACAGGAGAGTTGGGCAGGAAGACCTGCAGCCCTGTGGGCAGAGTTCTCCGTCTGTGTGGATCTAAAGTGGATCTGATCCTAACAGCCAGAAAGATGTCAGTCAGAGGAGCTTCTGTCCTCTTCAGATCTACAACACAGCTCCACAGTCTGAGGCAGGAACCTGGAGAACAACGTCTCTTCTTCACCGTTTATCTGCTGTCATATTGAACCATTTCTTCTTGATCTCCAACGTCTCTGTTCCTCTTTCTGATTGCAGACTGTCCAACGCTGTGGCCTTGTTCCTGTCTCAGTGGGTGAGAAGAGGCAGAGTGACCTTTCCTCTGGTTGTTGAAGAGCTTTCTGTGGTTTCCACCACAGCTGGAGCATCAAAGAGAGCCTTGTTGAAGGTTGGCAGCAGTTTGGCGTCTCTGCTGAGGTTCTGGACAGTCAGACGGTTAGACCTGACTAAGTCCCGCCTTCCTACTCAGAGTCTCTTCAGTCTGCTGCTTCATGATGCTCCTCTCTCAGTCAGGTAGATGTCTTCTTCATCTCCATCAGCTGAACTAAACCCAGATAACTTCTGATTTGATCTGTGATCTCTGCAGGCTGAGTGAAGATGTTCTCCAGCAGCTTGTGTTCCTCCTCCATGAGGTCCAGGACCAGGACCTGACGTTGTCCTTCTTGAAGAAGGTTGGTGGAGACCTGAGCTCCTGCCGGTTGAAGTGGGAGATGCTTCACTATCTGCTGCAGCAGCCGTCAGATCAGACCATCACCGTCAACCTGAAGAAGAACAGCTTCTTACAGGAGAGAGCTCCACAGCTGCTGCCCTTTCTGCACAGGATGGTGCTTCAAAGGTGGAGGTTTTGATTCTTCTAATCAACGGTTGGTCTGATCTTCCATCAGCAGCCTCTGGAACTAAACAGTGTTGTTGTGGATCCTCTGCTTCCAGGCCCAGACCCAGCTTTGTGAGGACTTCCATCAGAGAGATCTCCAGAGCTCTCAGCAGTCACATGATCCCCGCTTTGCTGAGGTCACTGGATCATGTGATCGACCTGAACTGCACAGAGCTGGACTCAGAGGACTGTGCTGCTCTGCTCTTCATCCTCAGACACAGTGATGGAGTTAAACTGAAGCTGCTGTGGAGCTCCATCCCAGCAGAGGGAATCCAGTCCATCCTCCATCTGCTGCACAAAGTTTCTGATCTCAGGTCAGAAGTTAGAGCCTGTTCCTCAGGACTGCAGACCATAATAAACCGTTCCCTCCTCTCCATTAACTGGTTCTTCTCTGTTCCCACCAGTGTGGACAGGAAGCAGCTGCTGAGCTTCATCCACTGCTGCGCTGCCTCTGACAGCCAGCAGGAGGCAGCAGCAGCCCTGCTGAGGACTCTGCAGCACAGCGTGGATCTGTCCTGCTCCTCCTGTGTGGAGCTAGCAGAGGAGGAGCAGAAGGAGCCTCTGAGGGTGACGGCTGCTGACTGCAGGGCCGTCTCCTCCATCCTGAGACACAGCAGCAGGGACACACAGCTCCACCTCAGAGACTGTGAGGTGGAGGACAGCGGGCTGGACCTGCTGTTTCCTGTCCTGGACAGGGTCCGTCTCAGGTGAGGAGGAGGAGGGAGGATGAAGCTGAAGCAGGGAGAAGCTGCTTCACATTTATGCTGAAGTTCTTTGTTCTGTTCTTCCTGTTTAGAGTCAGTAAGACGGTCCTGGTCCAGCTGCTGTCCCTGCTGACTGTGGGCAGTGAGAGGGACACGGTAAGACGGGCGGTGTCCCTGTGCAGAGCCCTGGGAGGGGAACTGGACCTGAGTCACAGCACACTGGATCAGAGGCTCTGTGCAGCTCTGGTTCTGATGCTGGACTACTCTGAAGGTCTAACAGAGCTGGACCTCAGTCACTGCCAGCTGACCGACCTGCTGCTGCTCCAACTCATCACACATCTGCACAAGGTCAAAGTCCTGGAGTAAGTGTCCCAGACTGTCCCTCTGTGGGAGACAAACCCAAACATTCCCTCGGTTCTGATCCAGATCAAGTGGATCAGCTGATCCATAGACTTAGATCTCAGCCAATCAGGCTTCAATGAGCCGTGATGCTGAATTCAGGTCCAGGAGAGACTCCTGTCCCTGTTAGTGTCTCTATGATGAGGACAGACTTCTGCTAGAGGACGCTGTCCAGCAGGACATCTGGAACCTGCTGCTCTTCTCTGTGGTTCTGATGATTGATGGACGTGTTCCAGTAGAACCTAACATGATGCAGAGTGCTGTGTTTGTCTTCCAGTCTGAGTCACAATCAGATCACTGATGCTTCTACTGATCAGCTGCTCCTCCTGGTCTCCATCAACCCATCCATTGGTTCTGTGAGGTGAGCAAACATTCAGCTGATTCATTATTTAATCTCTCATTTATTTATTTATTTTGCTTTTCTTCTCCTGGGAGGAAAAGATCAATAAGATTATGCTTAGAAGAAACATCGAGTCCAGACCGCCGGTATGTGGGGGTCTGAGCGGCTCCCACAGAGAAATAATCTTTGAAGGCAGGATGGTAATCTGGATGAACTGACTGCACAGACCATGTTTTCAGGAGGACTTTCTCACTTCAACATAGATTCTAACTACTTTTTACCCGCTGATCACAGCTAATATAGCAAAGCTGCAGCAGAAGCATCAGATGCATCTGGACACACTTTACTGGACGTCTGTCCTTAATGTGGACAAGCATCAGAAATGAAGCAGCAGAAGCTTTTTGCTGCTGGTGTGAACGTAGCATAAGAACTAAGACAGACTTCCTACACTGTTGATTGACTAAATCTGGGCAGAACCTCTGAGCAACAGATTAATCTACACTAAATAAAGACCTGCTAACCTTAAAGAGGTCAGAATATAGAAAATAACTGCTAATAATCAATATTTATCAAAATATTTAAAAACAAATATGAGCTCAGATTGAAACTACAAATAAGAGTTTTCCTAAAGAAGGTCTAATAAAGAAGTTAGAGTCATTCTGCAGAGATGAAGAAACAAGCTTTAAACTTCTGGAAAAAAATAGAACAATGGATGAAGATAAAAATCAGAAGTTCCAGTTTATCAAATGTTCGGGTTCAACAAAGGAACATGTCCTGAATATTTCCTGTAGAGGTCTCTGTAGAACAAAGACATGTGATTGGTCTAGTCAAATCAGGAAGTAGGTATTCCTAATAAGGAGAGAGGAGAGCACAGATTGGAGCTAACGTTCATGAGTTAAAGAATGAAAACTGTAAATATTCATTCTCTGACATTTATTGAATGAGGTTTCAGTTGAATCACGTCTGTAGTTTGATTTAAAGGAATCTCTCTATGCTGGACGTGTTTCTGATGGGAAGAGTTGATTGAATCTGAATATTAACTCATCAAGTTTAAACAAGGAAGCAGGAGCTTCTAGAGCTTTAACACATAGATTGAAATTATAGAACAGATGGAGATAAATACATTTAGATTAATATCAGAAGTATTATACGTTTGAATAGTATTTGCTGCTTTTTTGCCTCATTAAATGTTTCAGATCATCAAACAAATGTTAATATTAAAGAAAGAAAGTAAATATAAGTCAAAGTTTTTCTTTCTTGTGTAATTTATGAAGAGAGAAAAGCGAGCGACACCAACCTGATTGCAGAGCTTTGGTCCCGTTAGTCTCTGTAAAGATGGACCAGAGGCAGGAAGGACTCAGTAAACAGGCTGAGCTCCATCCATCCATCAGGGCTCCATTCCAGCCACAGATTTACAGCAAAGTCTCTTCTTCAGAGAACAATCTGAGGATATCTACAGATTTCCAACCATTAATCATATCCAACAGGGTGAGGTCTAAAAACATGGGTACAGGTTGTTGGACTGTCACCATCAGCTTTAAATCTGGGCTTTGACTAGGACACTCCATTAGCTTTAATCTATCTGCTTTGGTTCTGCTTCCTAATGGACTTTGGAGATCTGTCCTCATAGATCTGGAGCTGAAGGCCACAAACTGATGGCTAGATCTTCTCCTTCCAGATTTTCTGCTAAAGCTCTGAATTCAAGGTTCCATCAATTAAAGAAAGTCTTCCTGAAGAATCAAAGCAGTCCCAGACCATCACACCACCTCCACCGTGTCTGAATGTCAGCATGATAGTAATGTACAATTATAATATTTATTACCCAGCCCAGTAGGGGTGGTAAGTATGTTATTTAATAAATAAAATCCAGACTGTCACATATTGTTCTGGGAACACACTCATCCATCTGGCTGTGTGTTAGAACAACAAATGATTTAGAACATATATGGAATAAATTCACCACAACTTTCTTTCAAAATATAAGAGTTTATCAACAAAAACCATTCAGCTCCAAGTAAAACATATTTCAGTTAAAACTCTTGACTAAACCAGTGAAACTCGACTAAGAAGAAGGAACAACATCAATAAATCAATAAAATGATGCAATGATATCACAGTTCAGCATGAATTTAATATTTGAGAACCAAAGTTTATCTGGAAGAATTTGATCAAATTAGCTTTTTACTAATTTATGGCAAATGAAACAAAATCATGTTTTATTAAATAATTAGTTGAATCAGGAACCAATAACCTTTAGTTAATTGATTCCTAACCTTCTCTGATTGAGCTGGTAGCGAGCAGACATGAGGATTACCATTAATTAACTTTTGGTAATCATTTGGTGATCAAAATGTAAAGATATGAGAAAACACATGAACATTAACGTTATATCAGTGTTTAAACCATTAGTGAAATAAAGCTTGTTTTAGCTTTATAAACATGTTAGCATGGCGTACCATGCAGTCTATTTAGTTAGCTTGCATTAACCAACAGTAAACAGATGAAATAATGAAAAATCTTTAAAGAAACAGCATTTAGCTTCATAGCTGCAGGAGAGTTCTTTTTTCTTAGGATCTCCCCTCCTCCAGTATCTTCATCTGAAACTCAGAGGGAAATGTTGCAAACAGTCTGTTTTGGCTCTGATGTCAGCCACCAGGTCCACTCAGCCTTTGGTCAGTCTGGAGTTCTGCTCCCTGGACATGGGGGCCATGATGGCGGCTCTCTGATGGGAACTGGACAGAGATCAGTCCCCAAAGAGGAAGAAGCAGACATGAGACAGCTGCTTTGTTTCTTGATGCCTGATGTGTTGCTGTGATTTATTGATTCTACAGATCAGCTGATAAGGTCTGGGTGTGGCTGGACCAGAAAATGGAAAAATCACAATTCATTTAGGATTTAATATGGAGGGTAAGAATAGTTTAACATAGGATCAGGTTGGTTTGGAGCTTTGTTTACATTCATTGATGAAATAACATTAAAAACTGCTTTTGGTTCTTGGTAATAAATGTATCACTAAAAGTGAGACGACTCAACCAATTAAGGCTGAAGTGAAAACATCAGTTAATGTGATCTCTACAGCAGGCAGCTTAGAGGAGCCTCTTCTGTTGAGTCTACAGATAAATCATCCTTCACAGGTGGAAGGGCTGAAGGAGGATCTTAGATCTTTCATTCTCCAACTCCTGATTCCTGCTGAGTTTCAGTGTCTTCATGTTGTTGGCAGGGTAGGAAAGTTTTATTCCCACAATGAGTCGTTCTGTTAGAGCCAGAAGGAAACAGTTTCTCCTCATATAGTCTCTGGTTTCGTAGCGTCTCTGATTGACATTTGCTCCATGTTGAACTCACTGATGGAGTTTAAGCATTTTAGCTCAGAAGGACCAACAGGTGAGTTTTACTGGTTTTATTGGTTTCAAAGTCAGAATCAGATCCTTATTAATGAACCGATAAAGAAACTCTGAGCAGCTTAAGCTGCACTTTGACTTTTAGCTTTAGTTGCTCAGAGACAGATTCCAGCAGTTTTCTTTGCTCCAGAGATGATGTTTGGAGATTTAAACCATCCTGGAGCAGCAGTCTGCTGAAGATGAACTCTGATCTCCTGCTGAAGCCATGTTGTCTGGTCTGAATGAGTCACATCTTCTCTCTGCTTTGCTCTGTTTCTAGACTCTTCAACAACAACATCCTCAACAGAACTCCTTATAAGGACAACAGGAAGTTTGAAATGTGGTGAAGCCGCTGTCAGTCAGCTGGTCATGTGACCAACAGGAAGTCCCTGTCTCCTCAGGATCCTCAGATGGACGTATCAGCTGCTAACTCTGAGCTGGTCAGCTCAAAATAATCCAATCATTCTTTAGGTCATTCCTTCGTCTCTCCAATGAAGAAGGTTTATTTCATAATCTTTTATTTGTCGTGTTTTAATGTTTCTCAGAGTTTCTTTGGTCTAAGCTCTAAGTGTATCAATTAAGAGAATTTGAGGGAAACTTTGGAGCCAATGTGTCACATCATGGATCTGTACTGTGGTGCTTCATGTTATTCAGACCTCAGAAAAATTGTTAGATTGCAGATTTATTTGGTTTATATTGATTTTTGCAGATTTATCTTGTTTATATTGATTTTTCTTCTAAAGAAATGTTTATTTCTGGCTGTTTGATAAAGAGCTTATAAAGTTCATAACAACATGTTTTGTGGTGTTTTTTGTACAAGTAAAAAATGTTTACAAATGAATGTAGTTTAAATTCAGCGCAGTTTAGCTTTTTGTATTATTATTACCTATTCAATTAACAATCAATTGCTTAATTAATAGTTTATCATTAATAATATATTTCTAATGAAATTATCTATTAGGAATCATTAAATATAGAAAAAGTATAATAATCTAATATAAACAGAAATATCCTGTTTATAGTGCAGCAGCAAGCTTGTGTTGCTCTCATGTTAAAACAGAATGTAAAATGATATTCAGACTGTTTTTAAATTAAAATATATATATTGAATTTATTGATTGATTTATAAAAAAAACAGTTGGATTTCCTCTTAACTTACCAATTAAATTGATTCAAACAACAGTGGAGTGGTTTTAGTTTTTGTAATTTATTTTGAAAGAGTTCACAGGAAGCGCATCTCTGATATATTTTTTTCTAACTTTATTTTAGTTGTAGTTACCACTGGCAGCCACCAGGGGGCGAGGCATAAAGCCGCTGATCTGAGACTAGTTTGTTTGTAGCTCTGTAGCTAGCTGGTTTCCAGACTCAGATCAGCAGATTAACTTCTTCCCAGTTAGAAACATTTAAACAGATGCTTCTCCTGGTCTCATTCTAATGGTTTTATTTCTATATGAGTTGGAATGAGCTTTATAGGGTTCATTAAACAGCCCACAGAGACTCAGAGCGGAGCTAACGATGCTAACAGACGCTAGCAGGAGGCGGAAACACTGGAGGATGTTTTTAGCTCTGAGGCTGATCTTCATCAGCCCTCCCTGCTTAACTCTGATTATCAGCATCTATAGATCTACACCCTGATGCTGAACCACAGCATCCATCTTTGGCTACACAAACAATCCTTCAGATTTTCTTTTTTACCATCATTATGATTCATTGTTCTAAAATTCTGAAGAAGTGTAATTACAACCTAATACCACGGGAGGGCAGTATAGAGACCACGTTCAGGACAGAATCTGTAAAAATAAAATATTAATTCTTGTTTAGTTAATTTTCTCTTGTTCATGATACATTAACTGAACATTTTCAGTGACAGTGTTCAATGTTCTCATCTCTTGTGTTTATCACAAATAAATATTGTATTAATTAACTTTTGATCTGTTTGGGATAAAAACTGGCAGAGTGTTAAATTTACATCAAATTTAATATATAAATGTAAAACTGGTAGATCTCTATTTATTCTATTCTATTTATGACTTCTAGCTTCCCTCGGCTTGAATTAAAATATGTCAGATTTTGATCTTAGTCTGAAAACAGTAGATATAACTTTCCAAAAAAAATTAAAAACAATCCACTGGACTTGGTTTCCAGTGGATTGATTTTAATTTATTTGGAATGACCATGAACTGGATGACTGAGAACCTTCACCAGCAAGTAAATATAACTGTATTTGGCTTCTTTATCACAAAATCTGTATTTTTTTTTCTGTTATTGAATCAGAAGCAGCTTCACAGAATTGAAAACTGTATGAGGCTCTAAAACTGATTTTTATTCCTGCTCCCTGTTTTACATCCAGACTGAGATCATTAGCAGATAATTGATCTACAGGCTGATTGTGGTCTATTTCTATCAGAGCAGAGAGGTTTCCGCCCTCCAGTGGACACAGCTGGTAACTACAGCTGGTCTGTTTTCTGTTCCTGATTGGCTAACAGAGCCCATGTTGACAGCTTCCTTTCTGTTGTGTTATTTCCAACTATCCTGCCCCCAGAATTCCTCTATCAGAATGAATTAGCAGCAGCTCCACTGAGTAGAAAACAGAGACTGAGAGGGGAGCTAACGATGCTAACAGACACCAGCAGCACTTTAAGTTACTGTGGAGGATGTTTTTAGCTCTGCAGCAAATCCTCCCCTCTGTCTCCTGTTTTTTACACACAAACTCTGATTATCTATATCTGTAGATCTATACTCTGATTCTAAACGGCATTATCTTTCAGTCCTAAATTAATGGCTTAATCTTGTCCTCCAGGTGAGTTTTTCCTCCATTATAGAGCGTGATCAAAGCCCTGGCAGTGAATGGAGTCACAGTTCATGTCAGCTTTAGCAGCACTGGAGACCTTTTTGGACTCTGATGAAGTGAAAACATTCCTGGATTTAACAAAGACTGAAATAAATGAGGCAGAGTTTCCAGCTGATGTTCAGTTCAGGAAGTGCTGGATCTGTCCATGGTGCTGAAACACAGACTGTGGGTCAACTTCTTCCTGCCTATTCCAGTGTTTTGGATCCATGTCTGTGGTCTGCTCTGCATTAAAACATGACTTGGCATCAGGTGGGTCCACAGCTTGGAGGGTCTGACTTTTTATTAATGCATAATAACCAAGAAAAAGACAGAGGAGGACCATCTAACAAGATGAGGAATTTAACAACTTCACCATTTATGAACCATTAGATCCATTAATTAGACAAATTTAAAAGAAGAAAAAAATAAATAAGCTTTATCTAATTTATACAGAATTTTACTTGGTCTCAAACTGGTTGTTTTAATTTGGAAACATAAACCAGTTTGACACGGAGTTAAAATCCATTACAATTATTATTCATAAAATAAATCTAAAGCTAACTTTTATATAAGAAAGACTAAAGTATGTAGAAAAATAAGAATAAACACATCTTTGACAGACTTTTAAAGATAAATTACACATTTCTATCTAAATAGAAAACCATCATATTTCATATCAAAGAAGTAAAGTTTTTTCTCAACTCTGAAAAGGTGAATAAATAGAGCAGGATCAACAACCTCTCTACCCTCAGTCCAGCTAAACTAGATGTTCTAGCAGCCATTGAAGCTGCAGCAGAGAGGTCCAAACATTTCAGAGAAGAGATCATTGCTTCATCCAAACATGGAGGATAGAAGAAGAAAGCAGAGGCTCTGAATGTTGATGGAGATTCAGCTGGAAGCAAAGTTTGGACTTAAAGGCAGATCATCTGTGACCCTGAGGGAAGATTAGTAAGAATTAAGAGAATCATTATTTCTATGAGCTGATTTATTGCTGATGTTTTTGGTCCAAATCCTAAAGCTGCTCCTTATTTCTCTGGGACCTGAGGAGAACCTCCCTGGTTTGGTGGGGGTAATGGGAGCTCCTCCCCCCAGTGATTGTCCCACACGCCTCCTTTTTACTCCTCTTCTGTGAAGATTCACATAAAAACACAGAGCATATTTCCACAGAGGCAGGAGGAACCATGGATCTGCTCACAGACAGAAGGACAGTTATCTCTAATATTTGCACAAAGGAGAGTTATTACAGGTTCTTTGATCTTGGTGGAAATACACAATAATAAAGTTAAACAACAATTTAGATCTATAGAAGCTGATTTGTGTGTAAAAAACATGGAAAAGACGTGAAGATCAGCAGCAGAGCTTAAAAAATGGAGAAGCTTCTTGTTAACATGATGGAGATGAAAATGCAAAGTTAATGTTAAAGGAGGCAGGAAAGTTGGTGAAAAAACACAATAGGAAGAAGAAAAGATCAACAGGATCTTCATCAATCTGGTAACATGTTATTGATATAATTAGCTTTGTTAATTAATGGCATTTGATTCTACTGTTTAAAAACACTTTGTAGAAGTTAGAGGATCAACTTCAGCTTTTTACTCCAGTAAAAGTGTAAAAGTACCATTTTTAAACTACTTAAAGTATAAAAGTAATGCAGGAAAAAATGTTAAGGCCAGAAGCTTTACTGCTCTACTCTATTAAAGGAACAATTTTCTACAATTCTGGATGATATCTTCTTTACAATTAATTTTCTTAGTTTTAAAACAAATGTCAAATTTAACTAGAGGAAATAAGACCACTGAGAGGGATTATTTGTTCAGACTCATCTTCTTCAATCATTAGTTTACAGAGAAGTCACTCAGATAGCAGAGCAGATATTTTGATAGAAATCCAGCAAACATTATTTAGAATTCAAATGATGAGCATTACAGTCATATTTTTGTGGGTACCAGCACATAGGGGAGTTAAAGGAAATGAAATGGCAGATAAGGCTGCAAAGGAGGCTACAACAAGAAAAGATATTGATGTGCCAGTTAAAATGAGTAAAATGGAAATAAAGAGCATTATTAAACAGAAGATGAAGGAAAGGTGGCAAAAGCAATGGGAGGAAGAGAGGAAAGGACGATGGTTTTACATGATTCAGAGGAGAGCGGGAGAAATGAGATGTGCAGGGAGGAACAGAAGAGAGGAAACGATTATATCAAGACTTAGATTTGGGCACACAGGATTAAATATTACATTATTCAAAATAGGTAAACATAACAATGGCAGATGTGAATACTGTGAGCAACAAGAGACAGTTGAACACGTTATGGTATACTGTAGGAAGTATGAAAGAGAAAGGAAAGAAATGGTTCAAAATCTAAAAATGGAAAGAATACGATTTGATTTAATAGAAATACATAGAAAAAACTCAAGAGATAAGTGTTATGTAACTGTTTTTCATTATCTTAGATTAATAAATGTAATTGAGAGGATCTGAATCTTATTTTGGTTTTGTTGATATTGTTTTGTTACTTTGATTGTGACTTGTTTGTTTAGTATAAATTAGTAGCCATTCTGATCCACACTCCATACCAGTTGGTGGCGGTAATGCACCATTTCGTTGCGTGCCAACTGCCAAAAAATTCCATAAAGAAGAAGAAGAATCTGGGCCTTTCACTCAGTTACTCCACATGGGTGTAGAGGGCAACTGGCAGCCATTACAGTCGAGCTTTTAAGCCAAATCTGGGTTTGGTGCACAGACAAGAAGGTAAATAGATACAATATGTTTGTCATAAAAGCAGTGCAGCCAATAATGACCACATCCTCTTAGGTCCAAGCAATAGTACCAGTCATCAGTCCTGGGAAAGTGTGTGTCCCACCTTACTTGATGAAAGGTCCTATCACCTGCTGGCCTCCAGAACTAGGAGAGTTCTTTTGTTGGATGTTAATAAAGGTAACTTTTAAATAGTTAAGATAGTAATTTTAATAATAAAATGATTGTCATACTGAATGTAAAATATTTGTATCTTTTAGTGATGATTTGGATGCTGCTGAGCCGCCATCCACTGTTTTTTCCCTTGGTTAAAGTTTAGGCTGTACATTAGTTGTTTGGGCCTGTATAGACTTTTTGGACTGTGTCAAATTGGATTGACTTAGGGGAACCTTTGCATGTTTTGTTTTGTTTTTATTTGGGCTTTGTTTGGCCGTGTGATATTGATTTTATTGGCGTTTCCCAACTGTATATTTATTATTGCTATTTGCATAACCCCAATTCAGCCAGTTGTATACTTGTCCTGTTTTAAATACAGCCCATCAATCAACTGTTTTGCCACATATTATATTTTTATATAAGATTTTAGAACAACTAATAATGATGCTTTTATATTTCTGCAAATAAGCGTACAAATATTTTACTACTAATTAAGTCTCTTTACACTTTATTTTACACTTGGTCACATATATCTGAAGGATTGTTTGTGTATCCAAAGATGGATGCTGTGGTTCAGCATCAGGGTGTAGATCTACAGATGCTGATTGACCTTCACCACAGCTGTTATTATCTGCTAATGATCTCAGTCTGGATGTAAAACAGGGAGCAGGAATAAAAATCAGTTTTAGAGCCTCATACAGTTTTCAATTCTGTGAAGCTGCTTCTGATTCAATAACAGAAAAAATACAGATTTTGAGATAAAGAAGCCAAAGACATTTATATCTACTGTTTTCAAACGCAAATCAAAATCTGACGTATTGTAATTTACTGTTAAACATTTTATTTTTTACTAAATTCTAATGACTGCAGCTATATTGACTAAAATAGAAATCTACTAGTTTTATATTCCTATATTATTAGAGATGTTGTCTCAATATCAAATATTCATACATACCAGATGGTTTACAACAGATACTTAGAAGTATTAATAGCTCTATTTATGTGGAAATTTAACACTTGAACATCATCTTTTAATTTTTATTTGTGTAAACACAAGAGATGAGAACATTGAGGAAGGATTGTTTCCTCAAAATAGTTCAGTTAATGTATAATGAACAAGAGAAAATGAACGAAACAAGAATTAATTTTTTATTTTTACAGATTCTGTCCTGAACGTGGTCTCTATACTGCCCTCCTGTGGTATTAGGTTGTAATTACGCTTCAAAATTCGTTTGAATTTTTCAATAAATCCTAGTGATGAATTATGAAGGATTGTTTGTGTATCCAAAGATGGATGCTGTGGTTCAGCATCAGGGTGTAGATCTACAGATGCTGATAATCAGAGTTAAGCAGGGAGGGCTGATGAAGATCAGCCTCAGAGCTAGGGTGGCCATTTCTATAGCACCAAAAAGGAGGACATTGTGCGGCATATCAATAAATTACTAAAAGAGGATGCTTGTGTAGCTGAATAGAACAAAATATTAAAGAAATGTAAAAAAGAATTGGTTCCCAGCATTTGTATTTATTTAATACATTGTGGTGTTTAAAAAGTGACCATTTTTTAACACGATTAATTTGCGCAGAACTGCTGCAATTGATCATAAAGCAGTTGTTTGGAAAAGAAGCTCGAGAAAGAGCTAGAGAATAGGACGATGCAAACTGCAAAAAGTGGCTGGAAAAGAGGAATTCATGACATGGCTGCAGCCTGTCGAGACAGGCTGCAGCCATGTCATGAATTCCTCTTTTCCAGCCACTTTTTGCAGTTTGCATCGTCCTATTCTCTCTCTATATATATATATATATATATAAACTTGAGTCATGGAACTGTGCTTACAGCTCCTTATTTCATGTAAACTAATAACTTGTGTACATGATACTTGTTGATGGCATTAAAATTATTTCTAATAGCATTAAAAGAGCATTAAATTAGAGTTCCTCATTCCTGTATAAAACCTGTGAACGCTTAATTTAATCTGACATATTAAAAAAATCCCCATCATCATCCAGCAGATGTTCAGTTGCTGCCCAAATATTTTCTTTCTGTTGTGGATTTTTGTAACAGGGATAACTGGGATCATACATAGTTTGTATGAACTCTGTTTATTCACTGCTTCCAAACTCATCATCTCTTCATCCATTCCTGCAATAAGAATTTTCTTTTAAAGTTGTGAGATTCACTCTAGAATCTCACAACTTCTTCCTGGTCTGATTATTTAATTAATTGCTCTTAGTTTTTGGGAATATATACAAACTATGCTCTAATTTCTAGATACCGATCTGTTTTTACTATAATTTAATTTGACAAACCGTGTCTTCTCTACATTCTTTTTTCTGGTTGGTGCGATTGCAATAGCGGGTCTTGATCTGGACGGACCGGAGGGGAGCAAAAAATAGCTCAGCTCCGTATTTTGACGGTGAAGGAGAAGACGTACGTGGGCGGTGACGAGCGGAGGATGTGGAACAGCTCTCATTGATTTACATGACAGACAAGTACTCCGTACGTGAGCGGGGCGGAGCGCTGACGGAGTATGTGGAATCTGGGAGTAAAGGAGGACAAATACACGTCCGGCTGGGTGCAGCGCCGGACGCCGGACAGTGCAATGAAAATCCGGACTGTCCGCCCTAAAGCCGGACATCTGGCCACCCTACTCAGAGCTAAAAACATCCTCCAGTGTTTCCGCCTCCTGCTAGCGTCTGTTAGCATCGTTAGCTCCGCTCTGAGTCTCTGAAAGCTGTTTAATGAACCCTATAAAGCTCATTCCAACTCATATTGAAATAAAACCATTAGAATGAGACCAGGAGAAGCATCAGTTTAAATGTTTCTAACTGGGAAGAAGTTAATCTGCTGATCTGAGTCTGGAAACCAGCTAGCTACAGAGCTACAAACAATCTTCTTTCAGATCAGCGGCTTTATTCACCGCCCCCTGGTTGCTACAAGTAGTAACTACAACTAAAATAAAGCTGGAATAAATATATCAAAGAAGCGCTTCCTGTGAATTCTTTCAAAATAAATTACCAAATCTAAAACCACTCCGCTGGTTTTTGAATCAGTTTAATTTGTAAGTTAAGAGGAAATCCAACTGTTTTTATAAATCAATCAATCAAAAAAAAAAAAAATATATATATATATATATATATATAATATATATATTTCATCAGTACCAAGTTTTCTGCTCTAGTCCATCTAGATATTCAGTTGCTCAGTTTAGGTGATGGCTAACCAACCAGACATCGTGTTGATCGACAAACAGCAGAAGAAGGCAGTAGTGATAGATGTGGCAATCCCAAGCGACAGCAACATCAAGAAGAAAGAACACGAGAAGCTTGAGAAATACCAAGGACTGAAGGAGGAGCTAGAAAAGATGTGGAAAGTAAGAGCAGCAGTGGTGCCAGTGGTAATTGGAGCACTGGGGGCTGTGACCCCCAAACTGGGAGAGTGGCTACAGCAGATTCCAGGTAAAACATCAGAGGTCTCTGTCCAGAAGAGCGCAGTCCTAGGAACAGCTAAGATACTGCGCAGAACCCTCAAACTCCCAGGCCTCTGGTAGAGAACCCGAGCTTGAGGATGACACATACCACCCCACGAGGGGTGAGAAAAACAGTTTGAGTATATTAATTTAAAAAACATTAGTCTGAATATCATATTACATTCTGTTTTAACATGAGAGAAACTCAAACTAGCTTCCGCACCATAAACAGGATATTTCTGATTATATTAGATGATTCTACTTTTTTATATTTAATGATTCCTAATAGATTATTTCATTAGAAATATATTATTAATGCTAAACTATTAAGTAAGCAATAGATTGTTAATTAAATAGTTAATATTAATATAAAAAGCTAAACTGCGCTCAATTTAAACTAAAATTATTCATCCACATTTTTCACAAAAAATGTAATAAACTTTATTGGCTCTTTATCAAACAGCCAGAAATCAACATTTTTTTAGAAGAAAAATCAATATAAACCAGATAAATCTGCAATCTAACAATTTTTCTGAGGTCTGAATAACATGAAGCACCACAGTACAGATCCATGATGTGACACATTGGCTCTGTTCAAAATCCTGGGCTGCATCCTCCTAGGACGTGGTCTACATGGACTGGATCCTTCAAAGTCCTTGAAAATAAGGAGACTGGAAGAGTTTTGGCTGTGAATTCGAACAGGTCTACCCTTCGGCGGGTTTTACCGCCGTATGCTCTGTTGCTTAGCAACCGTGACAGTTGACACGCAAACCGAAGTTTTCAAAACTGTTTGTTTATTTTTTATTATAAAGTGAACAAAGACTACACTCATGAGAATCCAGAGTGGAATAAAGGTTCCAACCACCGGGAGCAGGAACAAATCAAATCAAATGTAATGATAGAAACCTTAGTCAGTTAAATAACCTGCTGCTGTCATTCTGCACATCTCTGATGTTGCTGCTATTTTCAAATATCCATTACTGGAAAAATGTCCATAGCTGCATATTGGTTATTTATTCCCCAGTTTTATATTGTTAAAACACTTTACAGAATTTTATTGTTTATATTTTAACTCTTCCCTATTATGTTATTCTTATACATTTTTCTAATGTCCACATTTGTGTGACCATTTTCAATAATCTTTCTGCTGCTGTAAATTTGCCCATTGTGGGACAATAAAGGGATTTTCTATTCTATAAAAGAAGTAGAAAGATATAAGTCAATCTAAACAATGTATGTATAAAAATATATCTGCAAAATCTCTAATATTCAACAACAAAAATACTTAGTTACGCATATACACAGTAACTGATTAAAACCTTTAGATAAATCAAACATTATCGCCAGATATCTGACTTTATAACCATTAAAACAACTATTTTCATTCATTTCAGATGGAACTATTCACAGACTGGATTATATTAAACTGAACTTCCAATTTTCACCACTGTTCGGCGCCAAGTAACCTTTCCTCTGATCAAGGAGCAGCCGACTTGCTTGGTCTCGCAATGAATCCTGGGATATCCAAGGATACCGAGGATACATCGGACCCGTCCTTTAAATCGGGCAAAAAGAAGGACGCATTTTAAGGCCGCATAACGAGGACTCTTGGAATCCGACCAGACCTCGGCGCCGCGCTATGACGTGATCGGCCTTCGAATCTGGCCTTCTAAGGATGCGTCCCAGGATTTCAAACAGAGCACTTGATTCAGCTGCGTTGGTACAGGGACGGAGCTAAAAGTTACAGGACAGTAGATCCTAAGGACTGGAGTCTGAGAGGGCTGCATTAGAGCAGCCCTCTCAGACTCCAGTCCTCCAGGGCTGCTGTCAACACACCCAGTTCATGTGGGTTTCTGTTATGGAATCATGTTCATAAGGCTGAAGGCTGTCTGGATTCAGCTCAGCAGTCCGGAGCTCCTTTCCTCCCCTGGATAATGTTCTTACTGTTGACAACATGAAAGCTGAAGGATCAGGAGGAAGGAGCTGCAAGATGAGGTCATGGGAAGAAGCCAGAGACTTTTTAAAACCTATTTTAACAGGTTTACAGCTGGGTGTCCCATAAACACATTGATCTTAGACATTTTTTCTGTCATTCATTATTTTATTTGGAGAAAGGGAGCTATTTTAATTATTTTTAGTTAATCTATGGAAAAAAATCAAATAATTTTTTAGGTCATTCCTTCGTCTCTACAATGAAGAAGGTTTATTTCATAATCTTTTATTTGTTGTGTTTTAATGTTTCTCAGAGTTTGTTTGGTCTAAGCTCTAAGTGTATCAATTAAGAGAATTTGAGGGAAACTTTGGAGCCAATGTGTCACATCATGGATCTGTACTGTGGTGCTTCATGTTATTCAGACCTCAGAAAAATTGTTAGATTGCAGATTTATCTGGTTTATATTGATTTTTCTTCTAAAGAAATGTTGATTTCTGGCTGTTTGATAAAGAACTAATAAAGTTCATAACATTTTTGTGGTGTTTTTTGTACAAGTAAAAAAATGTATACAAATGAATGTAGTTTGAATTCGGCGCAGTTTAGCTTTTTGTATTATTATCTATTTAATTAACAATCAATTGCTTAATTAATAGTTTATCATTAATAAAATATTTCTAATGAAATTATCTATTAGAAATCATTAAATATAGAAAAGCAGAATCTAATATAAACATAAATATCCTGTTTATAGTGCAGCAGCTAGTTTGTGTTGCCCTCATGTTAAAACAGAATGTAATATGATATTCAGACTAATTGTTTTTACAGTGGAGTGGTTTTAGTTTTTGTAATTTATTTTGAAAGAGTTCACAGGAAGCGCTTCTCTGATATATTTTTTCTAGCTTTATTTTAGTTGTAGTTACTACTTGTAGCCACCAGGGGGCGGGGCATAAAGCCGCTGATCTGAGACTAGTTTGTTTGTAGCTCTGTAGCTAGCTGGTTTCCAGACTCAGATCAGCAGATTAACTTTTTCCCAGTTAGAAACATTTAAACAGATGCTTCTCCTGGTCTCATTCTAATGGTTTTATTTCTATATGAGTTGGAATGAGCTTTATAGGGTTCATTAAACAGCCCCCAGAGACTCAGAGCGGAGCTAACGATGCTAACAGACGCTAGCAGGATGTTTTTAGCTCTGAGGCTGATCTTCATCAGCCCTCCCTGCTTAACTCTGATTATCAGCATCTATAGATCTACACCCTGATGCTGAACCACAGCATCCATCTTTGGATACACAAACAATCCTTCATATTTTCCTTTTTACCATCATTATGATTCATTGTTCTAAAATTCTGAAGTAGTGTAATTACAACCTAATACCACGGGAGGGCAGTATAGAGACCACGTTCAGGACAGAATCTGTAAAAATAAAATATTAATTCTTGTTTAGTTCATTTTCTCTTGTTCATGATCCATTAACTGAACATTTTCAGTGACAGTGTTCAATGTTCTCATCTCTTGTGTTTATCACAAATAAATATTGTATTAATTATCTTTATAGTTTTTCAGACCTTTGTTCTCTAAACAACCAACTGTTGATCTGTTTGGGATAAAAAACTGACAGAGTGTTAAATTTAACAAAATTTAACAAAACTATTATTACTTCTATGTAATTCTTCCTTTTTATAATATAGAAATAAAAAACCTAGAGGTTTCTATTTAATGGGTTTAGTCAATATAACTGCAGTCAATAGAATTTAGTAAGGAATAAAATGTTCACAATTTTAAATAGCTGAGAGGGGAGCTAACGATGCTAACAGACACCAGCAGCACTTTAAGTTACTGTGGAGTAGAGCAGGGAATATTAGCCCGAACCCGACGGGACCCCAGAGGTCCTGCCGGGTTCGGGCTGTACTTTTTATTATTTCATTCGGGCCGGGCCGGGCTTTAAACCGTTATATGCGCGGCAAATAAATGATCATGTGATAACGTTCGATCTATACGCGATGAATGCAAAATGGATGTTACAGAAGTGAAATGGAGATTAGCCCTTAATGCGCACAATTGAAAAATGTCGGGCTGCAAACTAGTCGGGCTCTACGAAGCTGTCAATCATAACGGGCCGGGCCGGGCACGGGCCTGGTTCTTTCGGACTCGGGTCGGTTTCGGGCTGACTTTCAAGGCCCGTTTCATGCTCTACTGTGGAGGATGTTTTTAGCTCTGCAGCAAATCCTTCCTTCTGTCTCCTGTTTTTTACACACAAACTCTCATTAACTATATCTGTAGATCTATACTCTGATTCTAAACGGCATTATCTTTAGTCCTAAATTAATGGCTCAATTCTTTTTATCGTAAATATGGAGTTTAGCATGTAGTTACCATCTATAACCACAGGAGGGCAGTAGAGAGGCAATTTAGGACAACAATTAAAACCTTGCAATAAACTTTATTTTATTGCCAGAGGTGTCAGGTACAAAGTACAAATACTTTGATACTTTACTTAATTAGAAATTGTCGTTATATACACTTTACTAGAGTAATTATTTTTCTTTTTTATTTCTACTCCTTAAATTTTAAAAACAGACTAATTGGTTTTATTTCATTTAAGCTCATTTTCATTATGGCCTGTTGGTGTTTAAAAAAATAAAAACCATCAGAAAAATTAGTTTAATCCAGACAATACATTTCTTTGTGTTTGGAGTCGGTGCTGCCCCAACTTGTTGCTCACCACATACCAAAATAAATACTTTTTCAAGATGATGCAAAGTTAAATTTGAAATTTGTTATAAAAGTAAGAAAATTAATTTTAAAGAAGTTATCATCCAGAATTGTAGAAAATTGTTCTTTTAATAGAGTAGAGCAGTAAAGCTTCTGGGCTTAACATTTTTTCCTGCATTACTTTTATACTTTAAGTAGTTTTAAAATGGTACTTTTACACTTTTACTGGAGTAAAAAGCTGAAGTTGATCCTCTAACTTCTACAAAGTGTTTTTAAACAGTAGAATCAAATGCCATTAATTAACAAAGCTAATTATATCAATAACATGTTACCAGATTGATGAAGATCCTGTTGATCTTTTCTTCTTCCTATTGTGTTTTTTCACCAACTTTCCTGCCTCCTTTAACATTAACTTTGCATTTTCATCTCCATCATGTTAACAAAAAGCTTCTCCATTTTTTAAGCTCTGCTGCTGATCTTCACGTCTTTTCCTTGTTTTTTACACACAAATCAGCTTCTATAGATCTAAATTGTTGTTTAACTTTATTATTGTGTATTTCCACCAAGATCAAAGAACCTGTAATAACTCTCCTTTGTGCAAATATTAGAGATAACTGTCCTTCTGTCTGTGAGCAGATCCATGGTTCCTCCTGCCTCTGTGGAAATATGCTCTGTGTTTTTATGTGAATCTTCACAGAAGAGGATTAAAAAGGAGGCGTGTGGGACAATCACTGGGGGGAGGAGCTCCCATTACCCCCACCAAACCAGGGAGGTTCTCCTCAGGTCCCTGAACACCTGCAGCCCAGTGAGAGCCACAGCGACCAGAGTCTGATCACTCCTCCAGCTACTGGTGTGACGTCATTAATGGTGATGACGTCCATCTGCTCACTGGGAAGATTTTCTAAACCAAACAGCTTGTGAGACTGAAGTGTAACCATCACATCCAGTCTGCAGCTGCTAACTACTGAGCATCATAATGGTTCAGATCAATCATCTGCTGCTTTGCCAGCTGATCAGTCAAAGATCTGCTGGATCAACTCTTCTTCCTCTGCCACTGTGAACAATCAGAATGAGCTGAAAGAACAGAGAAATAAGGAGCAGCTTTAGGATTTGGACCAAAAACATCAGCAATAAATCAGCTTATAGAAATAATGATTCTCTTAATTCTTACTAATCTTCCCTCAGGGTCACAGATGATCTGCCTTTAAGTCCAAACTTTGCTTCCAGCTGAATCTCCATCAACATTCAGAGCCTCTGCTTTCTTCTTCTATCCTCCATGTTTGGATGAAGCAATGATCTCTTCTCTGAAATGTTTGGACCTCTCTGCTGCAGCTTCAATGGCTGCTAGAACATCTAGTTTAGCTGGACTGAGGGTAGAGGTTTTAACTCTGTCTCAAACAGGTTTATGCTTCCAAATTAAAACAACCAGTTTGAGACCAAGTACAATTCTGTATAAATTAGATAAAGCTTATTCATGTTTTTCTTCTTTTAAATTTGTCTAATTAATGGATGTTTCATAAATGGTGAAGTTGTTAAATTCCTCATCTTGTTAGATGGTCCTCCTCTGTCTTTTTCTTGGTTATTATGCATTAATAAAAAGTCAGACCCTCCAAGCTGTGGACCCACCTGATGCCAAGTCATGTTTTAATGCAGAGCAGACCACAGACATGGATCCAAAACACTGGAATAGGCAGGAAGAAGTTGACCCACAGTCTGTGTTTCAGCACCATGGACAGATCCAGCACTTCCTGAACTGAACATCAGCTGGAAACTCTGCCTCATTTATTTCAGTCTTTGTTAAATCCAGGAATGTTTTCACTTCATCAGAGTCCAAAAAGGTCTCCAGTGCTGCTAAAGCTGACATGAACTGTGACTCCATTCACTGCCAGGGCTTTGATCACGCTCTATAATGGAGGAAAAACTCACCTGTAGCACAAGTTTGACAGAATAAACATAGTTGTTATTTTATTTCTATCATCTAAAAAGTTTTCAGACCTAAAATTTGGAGCAGTGGATAAAAATATCAAATTTTAAGTTTGATCTGTTTGCTGAAGGACTTTCCCAGCATGTTGGTGTTAGCATGTGGAGTAGAACACGCTAACTGGGTTGAAGAGCTTAAAGATGTCTAACCGTCTTCAGAGTCAGACGTTGTTCCTGTTGTTCTCCCAGTTTAGATCCACATTCCCAGTGAGTTTAATCCAGTTTCAGGTTTACAGTCTCTGGTATCAAAGTTAATCCAGAAGCAGTGAAAGTGATCCAGTAATCAGCCGTTCATTTAGTGCAGGTGTGGCAGCAAGAAGACGCCTAAAATCTGCAGGAGCAGAGATGGAACCACTGATCTAAGGGAAGAAATCTTTGCTTTTCTTCTTCTTCTGCTTTGAATCTGGGATCAAACAAGGTCGGTCATGTTGATTTTATTCTGAAAACAGGAAGCAGAACCTGTTGCTCCTCCCTCAGATATTTATAAACTATAACTAAATATACATATTCCTGTTTTTTCAATGTTTCTAATTGTCTTTTTATTTTATTTTTTCCACCAGCTGAAAATAAATGTTTTAATTGATCATAAATAGACCTATTTGCAGATATTTCCATGTATTTAATGACTCTGCAGAGAAATCCCAGCTGATCGGAACCAGAACTGCTGACAGTGTTGGACCTTCCTAGTTTAAGATGTAGAGATGAAGAAAGGATCCAGTTCTGGTTCTGATGATGAATCTGTTTAGAATCAGATCTTTCTGCTTCTGAAGGTGAAGATGTTCTGGTCTGACCATCTGCTAGTGGAGTGAATCCAGAGCAGAAGATCCAACCTAACTAGAAGCTGTGGAGCAGTGGGATCAGCATCAGAACCAGCTGTAGAACCAGCTCTGCTTGGACCTCTGGGTTCTGAAGCTGATGCTTTGGAGAAAATGAGGATTTGGAAGAGAAATTCCTCAGGGAGACCAGAAGGATTTGTTTAATAATATAAACATATTTCAAGAACAGTTAATGTTAAGATCAGCAATCTTACCCTGAAATCCCACATACTCCGTCAGCGCTCCGCCCCGCTGCGCTCCAGACCGCCTGCGCAAAGCAAAGCATACATCCTCCGCTGTGGCTCCCGTCCGCTCCGCTCTGAGTTTCTTGGAGATGGTAGAGGGCATGCGCGAGATGAACCAGGGTTTCCGCGGATCATTAAAAATAATTACAATTCATTCATTTTTTCTTTAAATCAAGGCCTTAATTGGCACAAAAATTATTTCAATATGTTTATCGAAGTATTTATAATTCTTTAATAAAAAATGCTTATAAAAAAATTTCGTCCGATATATTATATCGCTATTAATTTGCGTGGAACTGGTCATAAAGCCGTATGTTCGGAAAGGAAGCTCGAGGCGGAGAAAAAGCTAGAGGATATATATATACGTATATATGTGTGTGTGTGTGCTTACATACATACAGGAGTCATGGAACTGTGCTTACAGCTCCTTCATATTTCATGGACACTAATAACTTGTGTACATGGTTCTTGTTGATGGCATTAAAATCATTTCTAATAGCATTAAAATAGGATTAAATTAGAGTCACTCATTCCTGTATGAACCCTGTGAGCGCTTAATTTAATATGACATATTAAAAAAATCCCACCATCATCCAGCATATGTTCAGTTTTCTGCCCAAATATATAAATATATTTTTGTAGATTTTTGTAACGGGGATAAGGATAATTCAAAACTGCTTTTTTTAAATGAACTTGTTCTCTACTCCCAAACTCAGCATCTCTTTTCATTCCTGTAATAAGAAGTTTCTTTTAAATGGATTTGATTAAACTTTAAGTCCCTCGGTATAAAATAAATATTTTGATGGAGATGAGAAATCTGCTTCCTGGTTGGTGAATAACCAATAGTTTGGATCCAATCATTTAAATAAATGGTGTTAGTTTTTTTTATATGTATATATATATATATATATATATATATATATATATATATATATATATATATATATATATATATATATATATATATATATATATATATATATATATATATATATATATATATATATATATATATAAGAATTGTGCTATAATTTCTAGTCACCGATCTGTTGCTGCTATATTTTAATTTGACGAACCGCAAAAAATCGCTCGGCTCCGTAATTTGTCGGTGGACGTGGACGGAGACGTGCGGAGGAGTAGCGGTGGATGCTGAACAGCTCTCATTGATTTCCAAGAAAGATAAGCGCTCCGCACGACGTACGTCAGCGGGGCGGAGCGCTGACGGAGTATGTGGAATCTGGGGGTTATCAATGAAGGTCCTGAATCTGATTCCTGCTGAAAGTCTTTATTTATCTAGAAAGTTAATCTATACATGAAGGAGATGAATGTGTTACACAAACAGATCAAAGTGTGCAGGGTATAGTGGTGCAGAGGTCCAGTTAACCAGACCTGGATCAGAAGGTTATAGGATGAAATCCTGCTGATACTTATTGGATTTTAGCCACCATTATTATCACGGTTAATATAGAAACTGAGAGGTTAGATCTGCTAAGAGAACAGGCTGAAGTGTCATTGTGATTGGCTTTCAAATGAGACTTACTTATACTTCAAAACAGAAGTAAAACATTTATCACAGAATTGTATAAATCAAGAATTTTATGCAATTCTGGGTTTCTAATCTAAAGTATGTCAGAGCTTTTAAGAGGAAGGTGGCTCATCTGCCTTGGTAGCTCAGAGAGAAGAGATGCTGGCTTAGAGTTTAATGCATCCTGAGTTCAACTCCTGGTTTCTAACGACAGTAGAAGAAGAAACAAGAAGATAAATGCGCCCGGAGAAAAGTCCAAAGTGTGACAGGTGTCATAGCAGAGTGGGATTGTCTGTGACTGTAAGGCGCCAGTGGTGCAGAGTCTGAGTTCAATTCCATCTGTGGTTGATGTAGCCTGGAATTCCCACTGTGGTGGGTCATGGGAGGGGGCCGTGGCCCGTGTCCTGGCTGTGATCTGTGTTTCTGAGTGTGTTCATTATTATTCCCCCAATAAAGTAAGAATTTATGATTATCTAGAGACTATTAATAACCTGATTTGAAATGCAGCTCCAGAGGAGCTGAATGTGTGGTGATGTCATCAGTACGCTTCTGTTCCATTTGACCAAGATTTCCTCCTGGATTTTCCCCCCGGATCCAGACCTTCTAGACTGTACTCCTGTTTTTGTCAACTGAGAAACGGCCATATTAGATAAATCTGCAATTAACAACCATTATGAAGACTTCCATAGGACTTCACAATTGAAATTCTCCAGAGCTATAGTGAATACATAGGGTAAAAGGGTTATTTAAATTTTCCGATTCATGAAATTCAACATTATAACACCTAGAATCCCTATATATATAAAATCCAGATTGGTTTTTGGAGTGAAAATTGAAAACAAAAAGATAAATACGAGAAGAGGAGCGTAGAGAGACAGGGCCTGTGGTGTGGTTGGTAAGCCCATGGGCCTCAAATCCAACTACTGTCCTTTTCTAACTGTAGAAGAAACAAAAAGATATATCCACCTGTAGAGAAGTCCAACTGTCCAAAAATGTGGCATTGATGCTAAAACATTCACTCTAAAACTAGAAGTCATGGGTTCAAAATTCACTATTCTCCTTTTCTAACAACTGTAGAAGAAGAAACAAAACGATAAATGCGCCCGGAGAAAAGTCCAAATGTCCACAATGGTGGCATTGATGTTAAAGCCTTGACTTTAAAACTAGAAGATCATGGGTTCAAATCCCCCTGCTGTCTTTTTCCAGCAACTGTAGAAACAAAAAGATAAATGCGCCCGGAGAAAAGACCAAATGTCCACAATTGTGGCATTGATGTTAAAGCCTTGACTTTGAAACTAGAAGATAATGGGTTCAAATCCCACTATTATCTTTTCCCAACAATTGCAGAAGTAGAAACAAAAAGATAAATGCGCCCGGAGAAAAGTCCAAAGTGTGACAGGTGTCAAAGCAGAGTGGGATTGTCTGCGACTGTAAGGCGCCAGTGGTGCAGAGTCTGAGTTCAATTCCATCTGTGGTTGATGTAGCCTGGAACTACCCACTGCGGTGGGTCGGGGAAGGGGGCCGTGTCCCCTCCCTGTTTCCATGACAATAACTGGAGGGGGTTATACACCAGCAAACAATGTCTGACTAGAAATTTTAACAACAAAAAAATTCTAAGGTTAATTTTCTAAAATACTAACATTTGTCTTTCTTGACAAAACTTGAAATTGACCACTTGCATTATACTACAATAATAAGTTACATTAATTAAGAATTCATTAAGTTTCTTAATAAAGATTTCTTTCAGTATTGTTTTATTTGTACTCAAGTTGTCAAAAGTATAACAATACTTTAACTTGTATATGGTCATTACTGTATTTTAGAAACATAATCTTTCACTTAAGTCATGTAACTGGAGGCAGTAAAATGCCAAGGTTACATGTCTAAAACACCAACAACAGTAGTGCAATGAAGTAAATCTGTTCTTAAGTAATGTAGTAAATGGTCGTTTTGAGGTTTTGTTAAATAAAACTTCTGTTAGTATTTTACAAACATAACCTTGGAAGTTTTTTGACTGTCTTTAAAATTTCTAGTCAGATTTTGTTTGCTGATGTATAACCCCCTCCAGTTATTGTCATGGAAACAGGGAGGGGACACGGCCCCCTCCCCGACCCACCGCAGTGGGTAGTTCCAGGCTCCGTCAACCACAGATGGAATTGAACTCAGACTCTGCACCACTGGCGCCTTACGGTCGCAGACAATCCCACTCTGCTATGACACCTGTCACACTTTGGACTTTTCTCCGGGCGCATTTATCTTTTTGTTTCTACTTCTACAGTTGTTGGAAAAAGATAATAGTGGGATTTGAACCCATGAGTTTCTAGTTTTAAAGTCAAGGCTTTAACATCAATGCCACATTTGCGGACATTTGGACTTTTCTCCGGGCGCATTTATCTTTTTGTTTCTTCTTCTACAGTTGTTAGAAAAATATTAAGTTCACTTCTGAGGGATTTGAACTCATGAGCTTCTACTTTCAGAGCTGATGCTTTAACAATCACACCACAGGCCCTGTCACGCTTGAACCTCTTCTCGCGGTGGATTTATCTTTTTGATGACAACTTGCATTATACTACAACATGACTTATTAACAGATGTAACCCATCTTTATTACATTGATGCATATACAACAAACAAGTATACACTTTAGACAACTTTAACAGCTTTATCTGGACTGGAAAGTTCTTGCCAGAAAAATGGGACAATTTTTATTATTATTATTATTTATTATTAGGTTGTTTCTGTTTCTAAGCCAGCATCTCTTCTCTCTGAGCTACCAAGGCAGATGAACCACCTTCCTCCTAAAAGCTCTGACATACTTTTGATTAGAAACCCAGAATTGCATAAAAATCTTGATTTATACAATTCTGTGATAAATGTTTTCCAGGCACATTTATCTTTTTGTTTTCACTTTTACAGTGAATGAAAAAAGACTATACTTCTGTTTTGAAGTATAAGTAAGTCTCATTTGAAAGCCAATCACAATGACACTTCAGGCTGTTCTCTTAGCAGATCTAACCTCTCAGTTTCTACATTAACCTTGATAATAATGGTGGCTAAAATCCAATAAGTATCAGCAGGATTCGATCCTATAACCTTCTGATCCAGGTCTGGTTAACTGGACCTCTGCACCACTAGACCCTCCACACTTTGATCTGTTCATCTCCTTCATGTCTAGATTAATTTTGGAGATAAATTAAGGCTTTCAGCAGGAATCAGAGTGAGTTTCTATATAACTTGACAAGCCAATGCTTTAACAAAAACCAAAATCCTACGAAGTTTTGATCTTAGGAGCTTCAGGTCCAGGTCTGGTTGTCTACACCACTGGAGCCTCCATGCTTTGACTTGTTCTCATAGCAGATCTATCCTCTCAGTTTCTACATTGACTTTGAGAACAGATGAGTTCGATGTCAATATTGCTTTTTCCTTTTGTATTTCTATCACAAAAATGGCCTGGTTCTGCTGGAGGTTTCTTCCTGTTTAAAGGGAGTTTTTCCTCTCCACTGTCGCTACAAGCATGCTTAGTGTGAGGGATTGCTGAAGAGTCAATGAGTCGATGCAATCAGCTGGTTTTCCTTAGATAGAAAACTTTGAATCTGAATTTGACTTGATGATCTCAAGGCCCTTTAGAAAGTGCCCTGAGATGACGTGTGTTGTGAATTGGCGCTATAGAAATACTGCCTCGAATTCTGCAGCTTATTTGTGCACATTAATTATGTTTTTCATAAAAATCCTTCTGCTAAAATGCCTTCAGAACGCTGATAATATTAAGTGTCGCTCAAAAATGTACTTTGTTAAATCAACATTTAGTTTGCAAATTAAATATTAAATTTCTTAAATAAATATTTATTTGACAAAGTAAATATTTAGCTAGGTTGGTGGTAGTTAAATTTTTAGCTCCAAATAAATAACAAATAATATATGTCTATTCTATTAAAATTTCTCTATCTGGGTCCCAGAGAACAGACTTTAAACTATTCCAAATAAAGAAAATTAAAAGCAATTCACTTCATTTCCACATTTCAACAAACTAAATATTTAGCTTGTTAATTAATTATTTAGTTTGGAAAAAATATGTATTCAACAAACTAAATATAAATATTTAGCTCCAAACTAAATATTTAATTTGCAAATTAAATATTTAGTTTGACGCAAAATATGTATTTAACAAACTAATTATTTAATTTCTCTTAAAACTCACTAAATAACCATAAATATTGTTCCTAATGTTAGACAGCTTAACCTTCCTAACAATCTCCCTATAATAAACCCGCAGGTTGAATAATGAGGTGCAGAAAGCTACATCTTCCTGCCAGCAGGGGGCGGTGCAGCGGCGCTGCTCCAGGTGGATCTCCTGCTAACAATGGCTGCATCCTCGGAGTTACAGCTGGATCTCCTGCCTTCGGACCCGCTGCTCCACATCCTGTCTTACCTGAGCTTCAGAGACCTGGTCCAGTATGTGTTAGACTGCACACAGACAGCAGATAATTAGCAAAGCTTGTTTCCTAACTAGCTCTCTAACTACAACACGCTAGCAGCTAGTAGGGACTCGTTAGCCTGGCGCGGACCTGCTGTTGTTATTATGATTTCTACCGAAATAATGATGCATTAAATACTGTCAGCTGGTTACAAACTGCAGGCGCGGAGTAAAGACTTAAACTGATGGTTTTTAATTAAGCGCCGAGAAAAATAAATGACGTCAAACATAAAGATCTTGTTTACAGTTAGCTTTATGCTAACAGCTGCAGTTTGTTTACCTTTGGGATCTCACTAAGTGACCTAAACTAAACGCCTGATATTATTTAGTTTGAGGTTAAGGGGATGAATTAGTAAATCTGAAAGAATTTTTGTTATAAGAAGTAATTATTCTGCATATATTTCAGTTTAACTGCTGATCAGAAGTGAGAATAGATCTCTGGTTGGATGGATTTATGTGTAAAACTAGAATAAAACTTCCTGCAGAGACATCTGTGTTCAAAGGAGATTTGTTTACATTTTTAAGCTGCTGTTATACAACTCTGTTATTTTAACAGGATAAGGACTAAAGCACCAGGAAGTAAAGAACAATCAGGAACATCTGCTCCACTAAAACTCACTTTATAAAGACAAGAATCAATAATAACACAGTTTGTAACAAAAGTAGTTATCGGCTTGGATATTTTTTATTTAGTAAAAGTGGGTAGTTTTACTAGTTTAGTTTTAGTTCCACCATCTAATGGAGGTTTGCCGATTTATTAGATCAATATGAAATTTTTATTTTGTCAAGTAGTTCAAGCGCTATTATTAACCACGGAGTGTTAGGGCCAGATTACAGACTTTCAATGTTTTTATTTTGAGGATAAAGTCATAACAAGAATAAAGTAGTGACGTTACAAGAATAAAGTCATATAACGAGAATTAAGTTGTAACCTTACAAGAATAAGTCGTAATATTAGATCAATATGAAGTTTTTAATTTTGTCAAGTAGTCCAAGCGCTATTATTTGCCACAGTTTTAGGGCCAGGCTAGACATTTGAAATGTTTTTATTAGGGAGTAAAGTCGTAACTTAAAGAGACTACAGTCGTAACATTAAGAGAATAAAGTCGTAACAATACGAGAATAAAGTAATCATACCACAACCCTTTTCAGAAAGGAAGCTTGGAGCTCCGCCCAGCAGATGAGGGCTGACCAGCTCCACCAATCAGCAACCAGAGTCCACTGTGACATCCTTGTTTCTCATAATTTTAGGACTTTATTCTCATAATTTTGTGACTATTCTCGTTGGCTTTTTTTCTCGTAAATTTACGACGTTATTCTCGTAATGTTACAACTTTACAACTCATTATTTTATGACTCTAGCCTGGCCCTAATCCTCTGTATTACGTATAATAATATGAGAATAAAGTCAAATCTTGTTCTTACCAGAACCTTTGTCTTCCACAAATGAGGAAAAATTACGTCTTTTAGCCTCAAATTATTATCAGTATCAGAACTTGGAAACAATTGTTCAAACAACAATGAGCTGGAATCTTTCTTTCTGAAACAGGTTTCTGTATGATGACTTCATTCTCGTAATATTTCATCTTTATTCTCATAATGTTATGACTTTATTCTTGTATTTAAAAATAAAAAACACTCCATCGTAAAGTACAAATCCAGGATGGAAAATTTCTCTTAATCTTTTTGTTGTTTTCAGGCTGATGATCTATTTGTGGTAGAAATAGATTTTCCAGAGTGTTGTTATTTAAACACTGACTGAAACATTTTAGTTTTTGAAGCTTTTGTAATCAGAAAAATTGGTAAAAGTTGCCATTTTAAGCTTATTACCATTTAAAATGGTCGAACCTCCTTTGATATTTTTCTCAAATCTTCAGGTAAATAAATATTTGTATCTCAATTTTTTTTATATTGTTTTTCTTGGATTTATCTGTGAAATGATGTGATTTTCTTTTGCTAATCTGAGCTATGGATTATTTTACATGCTAGCATTATTATTGAGTTTATAAACATGTAAATGTCAGCTGTTCTTCAGACCTACCTTGAAGGTGCAGTTTTGTGGCTAACTCCACCCTCTGCTTTGCAGCTGCAGCTACGTCAGTAAGCGGCTCAATGAGCTGTCCAAACACAACCCACTGTGGAAACGTCACTGCTGCAAACACTGGCTGCTGACAGAGTGAGTCTGCTTTCATTTACCCTCAACCATAACGGACAGTGTCGATGTCATAAATATAGATTGGGTAAAAATTAGATTGGTTGGTTTAACCAAAAGATTGGTTGAACACAACTTCCATCACTAGCGGCCCGCGGCCTGTGTGTGTTTGCATGTGCAGCGCGGACCGGTTGCAGCGCGGCCTGTCCTGGTACGGCCTCTTCAAGCATTACTACTCGGACCTGGGTCGCTACATTCAGCACTACGCGGTGCTGAAGAAAGCCTGGGAGCAGCTGAAGAGCTTCCTGCAGCAGCGATGTCCTCGGATGATCGTTTCACTCAAAGGTAACAGATCCCAGATGCTGCTGCGTCCATCACTGAGGTTGAACTTTTCTTCATATTTCTATGTTTTCATCCTCAGATGGCGCCACAGAGGGGGAACTGGACGAAATAGAGGCTCAGATCGGCTGTAAGCTTCCCGACGATTACCGCTGCTCCTACCGGATCCATAACGGCCAGAAGCTGGTGATCCCGGGGTCAGTATCCACGCAGAGTCCACCCCTCCCTCCCCTGTCTGACACCCCAGTCTAACCAGCCCGTCTCTGGGTTCGTCAGGCTGATGGGCAGCATGTCGCTCTCCAACCATTACCGCTCTGAGGTCCTGCTGGACGTGGAGACGGCGGCCGGAGGCTTCCAGCACAGGAAAGGAATGAGGCGCTCCCTGCCGCTCACCTTCTGCTTCCACACCGGCCTCAGCCAGTACGTGGCGCTGGAGGACGCCGAGGGACGCAAGAAAGGAGAGAGCTTCTACCCGTGCCCTGTGTGTGCACTTCCTGTTCGCCTTCCTTTCAGAATAAAATGTCTGATTCGGACTGTGACTGTTTTATTTCTCTCTGTTCAACAGGATCAGACGGCTCAGGATCCCTCCGCCATCGACATGTTCATCACAGGTTAGTTTTCGTTTACGTTCTGCAGCTGGTTGAACTGATGCTCTAAATGCTTCAGGAGTTTTACGATCATTTATTGTCGTGATGTTACGTCTTTATTCTCGTAATGTTACTTTATTCTCTGAATTTTATGATTTTTTTTGCACAATGTTACAACTTTATTCTCGTAATTCTGCGACTTTATGCTCGTAATGTTACGACTTTATTTTCGTAATCTTACACGACTTAATGCTTGGTATGTTACGACTTTATTTTCGGTATGTTACGACTTTATTCTCGTAATCTTACACGACTTAATGCTTGGTATGTTACGACTTTATTTTCGGTATGTTACGACTTTATTCTCGTAATCTTACACGACTTAATGCTTGGTATGTTACGACTTTATTTTCGGTATGTTACGACTTTATTCTCGTAATCTTACACGACTTAATGCTTGGTATGTTACGACTTTATTTTCGGTATGTTACGACTTTATTCTCGTAATTCTGCGACTTTATGCTCATAATGTTACGACTTTAGTTTCGTAATCTTACACAACTTAATGCTTGGTATGTTACGACTTTATTTTCGGTATGTTACAACTTTATTCTCGTAATCTTCCACGACTTAATGCTTGGTATGTTACGACTTTATTTTCGGTATGTTACGACTTTATTCTCGTAATCTTACATGACTTAATGCTTGGTATGTTACGACTTTATTTTCGGTATGTTACGACTTTATTCTCGTAATTCTGCGACTTTATGCTTATAATGTTACGACTTTAGTTTCGTAATCTTACACAACTTAATGCTTGGTATGTTACGACTTTATTCTCGTAATCTTACATGACTTAATGCTTGGTATGTTACGACTTTATTTTCGGTATGTTACGACTTTATTCTCGTAATTCTGCGACTTTATGCTTATAATGTTACGACTTTAGTTTCGTAATCTTACACAACTTAATGCTTGGTATGTTACGACTTTATTCTCGTAATCTTACATGACTTAATGCTTGGTATGTTACGACTTTATTTTCGGTATTTTACTACATTATACTCGTAATTCTGCGACTTTATGCTTGTAATGTTACAACTTTATTTTCGTAATCTTACACGACTTTATGTTCGGTATGTTACGACTTTATTCTCGTAATTCTGCGACTTTATGCTCGTAATGTTACGATTTTATTTTCGTAATCTTACACGACTTAATGCTTGGTATGTTACGACTTTATTTTCGGTATGTTACGACTTTATTCTCGTAATCTTACACGACTTAATGCTTGGTATGTTACGACTTTATTTTCGGTATGTTACGACTTTAAAAAAAATCTCTAGCCTGGCACCAATACTCCGACGTTATTATTAGAGCCAGGCTAGCAATCTTTTTTTTGAACAACTATGAGCTGGAAGCTTTCTTTCTGAAACAGGTTGCGCTATGATGACTTCATTGTCATAATGTTACGACCTAATGCTTGTAATTTTATGACTTTATCCTCATATTTAAAAATAAAAAATCTCTAGCTTGGCCCTAATGCTCCGTTACGCTGATCTGCGTTTTCAGGCTCCAGCTTCTTGGACTGGTTCAGCACCTACGTCAACAACGTGGTTACAGGAGAATATCCCATCATCAAAGACCAGATCTTCAGGTCCGTCCGACTCTGGAGCCTCACGGCTGAAGGTTTGTTTGAATTAAACCCAGCACTGTGTCTGCAGGTACACGCACGAGAAAGGCTGCGTGGCGACCACCGGCGACATCACCGTCTCCGTCTCTACCTCCTTTCTCCCGGAGCTGTCGTCCGTCCACCCGCCGCACTTCTTCTTCACTTACCGCATCAGGTACAGCTCCACCACACAGACCCGGTCCGGTGACGCGGCGCCGTAACGGCTTTAAAAAAAATCTGTTTGCAGGATAGAAATGTCCAGAAGCGCCTCCACTAAGGCCACCTGTCAGCTGGACAGCCGTTACTGGAAAATCACCACTTCCGATGGAAACGTGGAGGAGGTTCAGGGTCCTGGCGTGGTCGGTACGTCACACGCTCCTCCATCTTGGTTCTGATTGGGCCGTACGAGGTGCTGATCTCCCCGTTTCTCTGCAGGAGAGTTCCCGGTCATGACGCCCGGAAAGGTGCACGAGTACGCCAGCTGCACCACCTTCTCCACGCCGTCAGAGTTCATGGAGGGTCACTACACCTTCCACAGGCTAGGTGGCGCCACTTCTCCTCCTTCAGCAAACTGACTTCCTGTTTGTGATTGATTGCTTGATGGGTTTCTTGTCTTCTAGCCAACAAGGAAGAGGTTTTCCAGGTGGCCATCCCTCGCTTCCACATGGTCTGTCCTCCTTACAGAGAGCCGGCGTCTAGGACGGTGAGAAACGACTTGGACCTGCTTTCCTCTCACAGCTTTGAACCCAACGTTAAAGCGCTTCTCGTTTTTTTTCCCGTGCAACAAAAGGCTTCGACCAGCCACACGACTCCCTACGACGACGGGGAAGACGGCGACGGCGGGGATCAAGGCAGAGGAAGGTTAGGAGGTCTGAGAGGCATCAGCGCCTCCGCCCTGGAGGGCTCCCGGTGCCCCCGCTTCACCTGACCTCCAGACGTAGAGCCATGAACTCAAACTGAATCACTTGAACTTCCAGTTGCCAAATACCACGTGGGTGCGGCGCTTTCAGGAAAAGCTTCTTGGTTCCTTTTAGATTTTTGTGAAGAAGAGCTGCAGAGATTCATCATCTCACGTCATAGATCGTCTAAAACATCTTTATTCCTGATCCAGACAACATTCCTGAAGCTAAAGCTCTAGGATCAACTATAAAACACTTTCAAGCTTCTGTGTTGGCTTTGAAAACAGCTAATCTGATCCAAGTCTGGTGATGTGGGTCTGTCGCCATCTAGTTGACAAACCTGGTATTACACTTTTTTTTTTTTGAGCTAAGAATTTGTTTTCCAGATGCTGCATTTTGATAAGGATTGATGCTTTTTTTTGTTACAGGAGTTGAAAAAATATAAGTAAATAATTTCTAGGTGGGGAATACAGATTATATTGAGTCTTTTTTTTTAAATATAAATGTTGTAGGATGTAAGATGAGGCCAGCGTGATGATTTTGATGAACTTTTGGGTTTGAAGGTTGCTGGTTTCTATAAAGCTCTGTTTTTTTTTTTTTTGCAGATTTTTTCTATGTTTGGGTTCAATAAAATCTTTTCAAAGATCTGTTCATATTTTTCTGCTCTCCAGTTAAAGTTAAAAAGGTCCCGTTAAACTGGTTAATCATCGTCCTCATCCTCCAGCTCTTCCTCTTCCACCGGCATCCCTAAGCTCCTGCGCCTTCTCGTCCCCCTCGTCTCCTTCCTGTCTTCCTGCTCCTCCTCCATCTCCTCCTCCAGCTCCCCTCTTCCTCCCCCTCCCGCCGGCTGGCCCACCTCCCCTTCGCGGGCATTGCAGCGGCTGCAGTGCCTCCTGAAGCCTCCCAGGTACTCGGAGCGGAAGCAGCAGAAGGGGCAGGCGTAGCGTCCGGGTCGGTGGACGGTGCGGACGTGCTGCTGCAGCCGGCTGGGCAGGAAGAAGGTTTGGGAGCAGTCCTTGCAGCTGTAGGGACGCTCCAAGTCGTGGTAGCGCTCCAGGTGCGTGAGGACGAACCCTGCAGAGACCAGCAGAACCTTAAAGCTGCACTGAAGCAGAAACGTTTGCTGTTCATACCAGAGATTACATTTCGTTTAATAAAGAAATCTAAAAATGGGATTTATTTTTATTTAGGTGGGTAGCAAACAAATATGGGGCGCCGTTTGTAAAGTAAAGCAGTCAAACATTAGGAGCAATATTTATGGTTATTTAGCGCGTTTTAGGAGAAAAATGGGACTTCAAACCAAAAAAAAGCAATTTTCTGTTTTGTTTTATTCTTGGATCGGGCTTTAAAGAGTTAAGTTAAAAAGGTCACGACCTGTTTAAACTGATCAATCATCAGAATAGTTAGAATGGTTATTTAAAAAACACGACAAAATCCTTCGTCATCTTTACCGTCGGCAGACTGCAGCCGTGTCCCGAATTCCTCATTTTCCAGCTACTTTTGTTGGAATTAGCATTTTCCCCATTCTGGAGCTTTTCAGCATTTTTAACTTAAGTAGAAGTATAAGGCTACTGCAGTTTAAAAACAAAAAAGTACGGCATCAAAACACTTCTAATATTGGGTGTGTCTTAATATTAGAAGTCTGCCATATTGGATCAGTCAATTTCTTCCAAAAACTACGTAAACAAATTCAGGCCATTTACTATATGAATATTAAAGCTCCCTTTTTCGACTATTTCTATAAATTCTCTGAGATAGGGCCAAGGATGAGGGAGGTCTTGTTGGTCTCCGTCTCCCGATACGCTCTCGCCTGTGTCCGACCTTTCAGACATTTCAACATCTTTTTCTGAATCCCACATTGTAGCATGGCATAGACAATTCACGTTAGCAGTTTGAAGAACACCTGCTTGCTTCTGATGATTTCCTTTAGCTAACCAATGAGTGTTTGCCTTCTATGACTCATCCAATCACACTAGTTTTCACTAGATGTGGGTGGAGCCAATGATCTGCATTGGATGGAGCACATGACGGGAAATAAAGATTTAGAAACATTAAACCGAAGCCAACAGTAACGAGTAACGTTTGATTTAGAAATGTAAGGAATAGAAAGTACAGATACTTGTGTGAAAATGTTATCAAAAGAATTGAGAAGTAGGAAGAAAAATAAGTAATGGAGTAAAGTATAGATGCCTAAAAAGTGTACTTAAGTAAAGTATCAAAGTATTTGTACTTTGTAACTTCGCGCAGAACCAGTTATATCTGATATACTAAATATCTGACGAAATTGTTTTTATACAGTTTTTTTTTTCCAAATAAAGCATTTTAAATGCCGCGATCATATTTAATAACTTTTTTTGCCAATTGAGGCCTTCATAAAAAAAATTCTCATGATTTTAATTATTTTTAATGACGCACAGAAACCCTGAATTGAATCTTAAAGTCGTAGAGAAGCGGCCGTTCCAACCGTTGCATTTCTGAATTCTCCCGATTGGTGTCCGACTTTACACTAGTGAATAAAGTGAATGTGACCTTTCAATTCTGAACATAATTGAAAGGTCACCAGACCGGACTCTTCCTTTTAATTTAAAATGATTTTAGTTTAGATTCATGTCCGTGATCCGCTTTTATTCTACAAAATTAAGCAGCTGAATGAATGTCCTTTGAGGCCGGTGATTCCGGCCGCTTATTTAAAGCAGCAGGTACTAAAGTGCTAAACGGATGATTGGTGAGAATAAAAACATTTTTAAGCAAAAGAAAAAACTTTGAACGTCACTGCTGTCGCTCAAAGTTGTGGACCAGCCCTGTTTTTATTGAAACGGTCTGAAGTCTCTTACTGCACCTTTCAGTTTGCTCCTCCAGTTGCAGACCAGGCAGACGAAGCGGTGGGAGACGAAGCCCACCCACTTTTCCGTCGCCTTCTTCTCCTCCATCAACAGCTCGTCGCTCAGCCCCCCCCCCTCCTCCTCCTCGGCCACGCCCAGCTGCACCTCCCGGCTCTTGGTCAGGGCGTGGGTGGCGTAGGTTTTGGGGATCTCGTGTTTGCGCACGATGTGGCTGACGGAGACCGACTTCTGCTTGTGGCTCCAGCCGCAGATCTTGCAGTGGAACAGGACGCCGTCGTACATCAGGACGCACTTCTTCTCTTCATCTGTGGGGGTCCCTCCCGCAAGAGCCCCACTCTGCTTCTCCTCCTCTTCATCACCTTCACCGCTCCTTACTCCTTCGGGGCCGCCCGTCTCTCCCTCTTTCCCTTCTTTCTCTCCATCTTCCTCCTTCCCATCATCCTCGCAGCTTTTTTTACTTTCAGGAGCATCCTCATCCTCCTCTTCCTCATGGCTCCTCCTCCTTTTCGGACTCCTAATGTTTTGGTTTTCTTCCAGATCTTTCTTCTCTCCATTCTCTTCCTTCACCTCCACCTTAATGCTCAGCTTGTTTTTACACTCATTCTTCTCGTCCTTCTCTTCTCCGCTTCCCTTCCCTTCAGGAGCCTCCTCTTCTCCCTCCTCGCCTCCTCCTCCTCCTCCCCCCTCCCTATCCACCATGCAGTGACGGGAGATGATGTGCTTGTAGACTTTGGTGAAGTCACGGCTGGTGTGGAAGCACTCCGAGCAGTGGAAGAGCCGCGCGCTGCTCTGGTACATCAGGATGTTGCCCAGGCGGCCCACCGCCACGTCGTCCAGGCAGGCGGGGTGGGACGCCGCCAGGTGAGACAGCTGCTGGGCGTGGCTCTTGGACAGGTGGCCGCAGTGGGAGCAGCGGAGGTGGGCGGCTACCCCTCCGCCTGCTTCCCCTCTAGTGTGGATGAGGACGGACATCGGTGCTGGGAGACATCAGAAGGAGGTTATTCATCTGGTCTGAGCAAACAGATAAAAACATCTATTTAGTCTATTTCTATCTATGTGTTTTTGATGCTGATGGGCTGAAATTTCCGACTAATTGAGTGATTGACTTAATTGATCTCACAGTGGAGAAATTTACTTGTTCCATCAGCTCAAAATAGTCAAAGAAGAAGAAGTTTGCCAAAGGAAGAAAAAGGTGCTTGAGATATATGACAGCTTTATCATTATACATCATTTATACAGAGTGTGTTTACAGTGGTATATATATATATATATAGTTATTGCACCGGACGTCAAATATAGAGAAACAGTTATTGCACAGGGTATCAAATGATAAAATGCTAATTAAATTATACATTGCACAATAAAGAATTATTTTTCACTATTTCAAATGTGTTGGATAATGTTTTTTTTTATAATAAATGTCCAATAAAGTTTAATTAGGGCTTTTATCAGGACTTTATTACCTTTAGATTCACAATTTCTTCCTGTTTATTTTAATTTATCCTTAATGGAGAACATTGTTAGCATTAACGGTCTCAGTTCATAAATGCATTTTTTTTCAGTTCGCAGATGCAAAAGTATGACACATTAATTTATCATTTTGTATTTAAAATGCTAAATCAGAAGGTTAACGCTGCAAGTTCAGCTCCTCAGTCTGTCTTTGTTTTATTCCCAGATGGCTGCAGTGTAATAACGGTGCAGCTAGCTTAGCTTAGCTAACATGCTTTAAAAGCATCCTTTTAAACTCCGTTTCTTACCCACCTATTTAAGCCGCTGCCTGCCGCTTGACCCTGCCGACCCACCGTAGTCGAAACGGGACTTGAAAGCAGAGTAGATAAATGTTTTGAAGGGATTTTAAATGTAAATATTTGCTATGGGCCGAGCAGAAGGCTGTTACTGCGCTTCCGTGTTTACCCGCGGCGCAGCCAATCACAGCGCAGAGTTTCTATCTCGCGAGATCTCCGATTGGGGCGCGATAATTAGGCAAATCATTGTTCATACGCCAGCTGTTTTCGCCTTTATTATCAGTTTATTATCGAATATTGTTTATTTTTTTAAAAGTTAATGTAAAGTTAACAAAATTGTAAGTTTTTACATAAAAAAATCTAAATCCGTGTAAGTTAATTAGGCTCACGTACAGGGGCGGATATAGGAAATGTGGGGCCCTAGTCAAAGACAGGCAGGGGGCCCTCTGAAATGAGAACACATAAAACAGATCCATTCTCCAGATAGAGAAATGTTAATAGAATAGACATCCATTATCTGTTCTAGGTTGTGTCCCTGTCTTCTTGTCCCTTTTCTTCTTGTTTTCCTCTCTATGTTTTGTACTCAGCTGACTTTTCATGCTGTCTCTAAAGGAATGAAAGATTTTTTCCAAGCACTAAGCTCACTTAGCTGATTGCTCCTTCCTGTGTTTCCAAAAAGGCCAAAGTAAATAACCCAGTCCTTCTTTTCACTGTAGACAAGCCATGATCTGCTTATCTGTTCTCCATTTTTCATTTGGATGAAATAATAGCTGCATGAATCATGACAGCAGACAAGATAGAGGAGAGCAGGAGGCGGGGTTACCAATCTACTCGCTCTGGAGAGCAGAGTTCGCTGCTTTTAGATGTTGTCTCCAAAGTCTCCAGTAGCAGTAAAAAGACGCCAGATCTGGCGCTAGGAGCTTTTTAGAAATCAAAGTGCTAGAGGGGTCTGAAAAGTCATCGTTTGTATTCAAATGGTTTGCTGCTGTCTGTTTGGAGCTTTCTGAACATGTGCAGCAAATGGACTGATCCAATATGGTGGACGGCATAGCAATTTAGCAAAAGGATTTTAATCAAAAACATAATTAGTGTGCATACATAAGGAATAGTTGTATTACCCAAATAGTTTTGCAACAATAGTTCTGGACCATTTAGAGCAAAACTGAGAATGAGATTGATTTTTGATGTGCAACTTCTAGAACAGAATTTGTGTACTCGTAATGAAGAATATGAACAGGTGTAAAAATAAATTGTACTTGTGATTTTTTTTTTGTACAAAAACAAAACTTAGAATGGAGCTCTCTCTACAACATCAAATTCACACTTCCAATGCACGAATAGTTAGCCCCAAATTCCTGGCCTGATTACATCATTAAAGGGAATCAGAGATGAGGCTTCACTGGCCAGGAAGCAGCTGCTGCAGGCTTTTATTGTGAAGGAATAGAGGAGGGAGACAGAGCAGAGCAGAGGGAGGACTCAGATTTGAACTTGTGTTTTTTTATTCTGTCTTTGCTTGGATTCCCATCCACTTCCACGAACACAGGGAGGGGAAACATGCTCTGCTTGAAAGGTAGGAGAACATCTCTCAGAGGGTTTCTGTGTTTAATCATCTGTAAAACAGTCCAACGCTGCTGGAGAACAGATAAGAGGTTTGATGGAGGGAACAAACTGCTGATGAGCTGCAGCGTGTTTCAGATTACAGCTGTTTTGACCACCGTTGCCATGGTTACTGCTATGATGCTGTCCCGTCTCTGCTGCAGCGGCTGGGGTGGCGGCTGTATACCTGTGGGAGTGGGTGGTTTGTGGCGGTCTGTGGGTCAGGAGGTGTGTGCATTCCTCTCCTTGCTGCGTTTGTTTTGTGTTTAATGAGCAGCGGCCTGTTGAGGCAGGCTGAAACATCCCAGTCAGCCTCTCCAACACATCTGTAGCAGCTGCAGCCGACAGAATAAAAACTACTTTGGTAACATCCTCCATGTTTTCCTTTATCCAACCTGAAGGTTGCTTTTATCCCCCTGAGCCGTTTTATTTAATTCAGGCTTTTGCAGGAATTGTTCTGTTTCATTTTGTTCTTTTGGATCTGTCTAGACTTTAGTTGTTCTTTGTAGTTTCTGTTTCTTCTGCAGGATCCATTTTCTTTGCAAACTATTTAGTTTTCTGCTCCTAATGTGAACACTTTGGGTTTTATCTTTTCTCCTTCAGTTAGTGAAAGCATTTGACCCCCCCTAGGAAGCATCGCACTTCTTTTGGACTTGTTTTAAATCATTGCTAATGTTTCTCTTTTCTCTTTTTTATCCTTATTTCTGGTTCTATTTTATCTTCCTTTCCAAAGTTTTTATCTTTATTGTATTTTTGGCTAAATGTTTATTTGTAGATTCTTTTCTGCATATTATCTTTTTTAATGATCTTTTTTCTCCCCTGAGGCTGTATATTTTGCAGTTCTACTATTTTACAGTCGAGCAAACCTGCATATCATCTCAATGCATTTTATAAGAAGAAACAAATCCACGTAATCTCTCTATTGCTCAGTTGAAATTAGCCAAATAATTACACCAAATCGAGCAGCAGCAACTAGAGCCAAAAAATGGCATGTGGTATATGCCTGTTCCCAACTGGCATATGCCTTGGGCTGCAACTAACAATTATTTTACAAATCCATTATTTTTTTCCATTACTCGATTAATAATCGGATAGACAAAGGTTCCTTAAAGAGTTTTTTTTTTTTTTTTTTTACAAAACTGATCCAGGTGAAACTGAAGCTTTTTCACTTGATGCGTTTTAGATAGAACAATCAATGGACTAAAACTTTTTTTTTTTTTACAATTTTGATAAAATGATTGCTCTAAGTGGGTCTAAGTGGGGTTTTAGAGTCTCTATACTCCAGTTGACAATTAATTGATTACTAAATTAGTTGACCATCATTTCAATAATCGATTAATCACAATTAATCTGATCAATAGTTTCAGGCCGACATATGCCGGTTACCAACTGGCATATGCCATTTTTCACAACTGGGATGCCAGATTAACCTGACTCCGCCAGATGGATTTGCTCCGTATATCCATCTGGAAACCTTCCGTAGAAGTAATTTTGGGAAGGGGTGAAAATACTGGTTAGCTGATTGGCCTATGTTGGTGATAGACGGGCCAAATAAACCAATCAGATCAACGAAGCATATGGCGTACTAACAGAGCGACGACGAAGAGGAGCCAATTGATCGATCAAACTCTTGCTGAAACCAGTCGGGAGAAGAGCAAAAACATCTTTTCCTCTGAGAAAAGCCTCCAGAGCAGTGTTTTGCTCTTCTTTCAGTGAAGAAATACTCTGTAATTCCGATAAAACTTGCTCGATAGCCACGCTAACGCTAGTTTAATCGGCTGAAGCCGCCATGTTCTTTAGACTGAACTGTCGCGCTTCTCGTTGCGTCACACCTCAACCCGCCTCAAAGCCAACGCTGATTGGACGTTCGTTTGGTGAACGGCTCCAAATTTTCTTCAACGGAGAGTCTCCAGACTGATCTGCAAGTGAAACCTTGAAAGCTTGCGAGATCAGGATGGTCTCATGAGGCTAATGCCAGATACCAGCTTTGGCTCTCATTGTCACTCAAATCAAGAGTCCAACTCAGCTGGATTATATTTAAACCTTCATCCTGTTACTCCAAAGTTATCAAAGGAAGGCCTCAGTCTGAGCAAGCATGGGGCGACAGTGGGAAGCATAGCACTCTATAACGGAGAGAAAGGTCCAGAAGAACCAGAACTCGGCTCATTACAGAACCTTATCTGCCGGGACCCACCAAATGATGAGGTCAGAATGAAAATCCAATCACAGGGAGAGATATTTAATGTGGGAAAGACAAACAGCAATAATATCAGTCATAATTTGAGCTAAATGTGGAAACCTTTAGATCAGTTTCTTTTAAAGAAGAACAGAAATCCCACTTTTTCTAACCTGATTTGGTGTTTTCAGTGTTTCACTATGTTTTAGCCCTAAATTGAGCCTTTCGCTGGTTTTTCCTTGAGGTTTAGGTAAATCCTGCTGTCCAGTGGTCAGTTCCAGTTATCAGGAATCTTTCTGAGACTGAACAGAAAAGGAAAAGACATCTTCAGCTCAGCATCAGTTTGTTAGAGTCCAACGTTCCGTTTCTGTTTCACTTTATAAAGTTAAAATGCTTCTGTCCATCTTACCAGAAGACTGTAGGAAGTTTTAGTGTAATTTAATGTATATTATAATCTTATCTGACAGAACATCTTTCTCTAAAATAATAATGTTCAAACTGAGTGGAATAAAAGCTCCTTTAATCTATTAGATTTTAAATTGCCTTCAGCAGAAGGTCGATCGTTGCAGCCCAGCCGCTCCTCAGAACCAGGGGCAGAGCTGACTAAGCAGGAGCAGCAGGAGGTTCCTGCGGGTCAGGTGATCCAATCAGCTATTAATCAGATCACTGTGACCAGCCATCAAACAGGACTGTCCTCTGTTTCCTCTCTCTGAGGCTCCTGTTTTGGCTCAGAGAAGATTTAACGCTCTCCAGGCGAGGCGTCTTTCACCTGTCTGCAGCTGCAGTGCGTCTGTCATTAAACCAGCCCTGTCACAGGTCCGCTCCTGATGGATCCTCCTGCAGCTGCAAGATCAGGAGATCATTTAGGACATGATCAGGTTGTTCATTTAGACTTTTCTCTTTCTGGACATTCAGCTGCAGAATTAGTCATATGTAGGATAATTAAGGTGTCTCTGTTGTGCTTTTTGGTTCCTTTTAAATCATCTTTTGGCGCCAACAGAGCAGTAATTTCATTAAACTGAAACATTATTTCAGTTTAATATGGAAAAAAATCTCAGAATTCTGACTTTAACCTATTAACATCCACCTCAATTTGGATAATCCTCGCCTAGTTTGCAAATAACTTATGAACTGTAAGCCCAAATTACATGTGCAATACGTTATTTGAAAGCTAACACACTCTAGTTTCCTAATATGTAAAAATTGGATGAATAAAACACAGACCAACCTGCATCAGTTCAAACATTACTCAAAGTTGTTGTTTTATTCTCGGAAATGATAGGTCTTTTTTGAACAGCAGTAATAAAGATATTCTTTTGTTCTACATCATGTCAACCACAAAATTTTAGACCTCTAGCTCTAACAGTTCTAGAGCTGTGGAGTCTGGAACTTTTGGTGTCAGCTTGGAGCTGCGCGCAATTGCTCCGGTGGAATTTTATGCATTATGAGTTATTACCCTCACTTAAGGCACACTATGCAACATTTTTCAGTTAATTAATGTGTTCCATAACGTTTTGGATGATTAAATGAGTCATTTCAGGTCAAACAAAGGTATTCTCGGCCGCCCTGGTGGTCTGTGGGGGAAATACCGCACTTGCAAGCTGCAGGAGCACCGACCCGCACCCACAGGCTCAGAAGTCTCGCGAGAGTCGGTCTTGCTTTACGGCGAGAACTGCTACACGCCCCCAGTTAAAAGCATGCTCGTTGCTAGCACAGTGGCGATCTTTGTGCAGTGCTGCTTTCACACCGGACGCAGCAAAAGCAGCAAAATCGCGTCTGCTGCTTCATTTTTGCTGCTTGTACCAGTTAGTTCTGACGCGCAGCTGAAGCAGCTTTGCTGCTCTGGCTGCGCGGTGGTAAAGTGTGTCTGAGGCGCGTTGGGCGGAGCTTCACTATCCTTTCTCTGCCTTGCAGCTATATTTGCTGTGATCAGTGGGAATAAAGTAGTTTTAATATGTGTTTAAGTGAGAAAATACACCTGAAAACGTAATCAGTGCCGTCAGTTCATTCAGATTATTATCCTGCCTTCAATATTTTTTCTGTCGGAGCCGCTCAGACCCCCACATACCAGCGGTGCGCCGACAGTAGGAATCTCTTCATCAGCAGCCTCTGGCCGGGTCGCCTCCTCGCGGTTCACCGCGGCAGCTGGTAGATGTTTTTCATCTAAATAATCCAAACTGCAGGCAGCAGGATAATAAAAACGAACATATTCTGCCGGCAGGTTTCTGCATTTTAAGTTAATTTAGGCGTCAATAAACTGTTTCAGAGGAGTGATTATAGCCTCTGATCATCAGCGCTGTGTCTCTCTCCCTGCCAGCTCCCAGATCAGCTTCTCTGATTGGTTGACGCGGCGCGTCGAGCAGCAAAAATTCAATTTTTCCATCTCGAGCAGCAGCGCGTTTGCGGCGCGTCAGATGCTTAGTCATTCGTTGCGTTCGCCTGTCTGCTAAGCTCAAAACAACCGCGCCTGGCTTGACGGAGAAACCAGGAGAACAGCTGTGCATATTTACGACAGTGCACTTTTACGTTCGCCCTCTGGGGGGAGCCTCGCTGGAAAATCAACACCGGTTGCATAGTATACCTTTAAGGCCTACCGGGTCGCCGGCGACCCAGTTTTAAGAGATTTATCTCAGAATTCTGGTTTAATTAAAATTATATGTCCTCCAACTGAAAATACTTATTTTTGGCTTGAAAATGTTAATTTGTACGAAAGAAGATTAGGACCCCTGGAGAAAAAAAAAAAAAAAACATTCACGTTTTTAAATATTATTTCCGTTAAATATGGGAAAAAAATAAGAATTCTTAGATTAAAGTAGGAATCTTAGAATTCTGACAGCTAACAAACATGTTAGCATCCAGCTGTAGCCATGTCTGTTTTAGAGACTAGCTCTTTTGTTTTAATGACCTTCTGCTCTTCCATTAATCAGATAGCAGCCGGAGTACCCGGAGAGAACCCACGCATGCTCAGGGAGAACATGCAAACTCCATGCAGAAAGACTCTGGGCCGGGAATCGAACCCAGAACCTTGTTGCTGCAAAGCAGCAGTGCTATCCACTGCGTCACTCAGCAGCCCCTTCTTTCCCATATTAAACTGAAATAAAATTTAAAAATCAGCTAACTTTATTTTATTTTTTGAGTGTCCCTAATAATCTTCTGTATTTATCGGAACAAGAAGTCCTTAAAGGAAAATAAAAGTAATGAGAAAATTTAAGAGATTTTAATGTTTTACAAAAGCCTCCATTTCTAATTCTTCAGTCTGTTTTAGTTTCATTTGATTATTTTTGGTGTTTTTATAATGATTTCTTTATTAACGCTTTGATTTCATTGGTTTTAGTTTGTAAAACCTGACATTTTATATCTGGTCTGTTTTACTGCAGCAAATCCTATAAAAAAGACGATGGTTGTTTTTAGCGTCTGTAAAACCAGGGTCTATTTTCAGCGGTGGATTAATCCATGTTTGAACTTGTCTGCCCGTCAGAGTTTGTTTTTCAAATGAAAAATGTTGGATGTCAGCAGCTCGTAGTCAAACCCCGGTTCTGGCCTTTTTGGTTTCTGGTTCTGGGGTCAGAAATGACTCAGTAACGGAGCAACATGTGGTGGTGAGCATGGAGGTAAAACCTGGCCCACGCTGGCCATCTGCAGACCTGGATAATCCCTGTTAGGAGATTAAACCTGCAGAGAGGAGGCAGAGCAACGTTCCGTCAACAGGTGTGAAGGAAACCCTGTTTTTGGACTCGTGAAGAAGCAGAAGGTTTGGGATGTTTGGAGGTCTGTGGTTTTCTTGTGAAGGAATGAGAAGAAGCTGCACTGAGCTGCTGTTTTCCCTCCAGATTAGGATTCTCCTCCACTGGGATGTTTTATCAGACATCTGGGAGGATTTACTGAAGCTTCAACCGGTAAAAAAATACCTCAAGAAATTCTACATTAATTCTGGAGTAAATCTTTTCTGAAAATCTATACATTTATTTTAACTTTCTCTGGAAGGATTATCAGGATTAACTGAGTTTCTGGATTAAGTCTAAAGAATCTCCTTCATTTTCAGCACTTATTTTGGGGACATTAAATGCAAAATGACCTAACGCATTTCTTTCCAAGCTTCAGAGGAAATATTTTTAATCTGATCACCAACATTGTCACGTAAAGAACTCAAAGTTTTTCTTTTTCAACGTATCCTGGATTATTTTTTGGGAGAAATTATAAAAACTATCTGGTCTTTTACGATGAAACGTTTGAGCTGTTTGCGTACGTCGGATGAAGCCGTTCACCATCTAGCCAATCACTGATCAGAATGATTTCCTATGTTGAATGTCTGGGAGGTGAGGGGGCGGGGCCTGGTGTGTCGTCACACTGCTGGAATAGGGGGCCCGATGAAGAGCAAGATGAGCTCCTTCCTCGCAAGATGGCCGTCCTCCAGCCTAAAACGGAAGGCAGCCTGAGAAGGCGCCTCCTCAGCGCCAAGATCCACCAACAACAGACCGCCATGATGGGACTGCACCCCAACAGGCCAGCATCGCCTGTTGGTGACAGAGCTCCCCCCCACTGTAACCCCTGGCTCCTCCCACCTCGACAGCACGTCCACCCTTCTCTTCCCCCAGAGGCTCGTGGGAAACTCTTCCTCTCTCTAGAATCTTGTACCAAACCCCAGATTCAAGCCCAGGTGCAGCGCCCCTCCTGCCCCGTCCTCATCCGGCGCCGCACCAGTTCCTGCCCCCCATCCCCGGAGCCTCGCCCCTGCTATGCCTTACCCGTCCCTCCCCCCATGAGTATGACAAACCCCCCAAAGGAACCAGAGGTTCCACCTCAGTATCAGTACCAGCCCACCAAGAGGCGGAAAACCAGATTCCTTTGGTTCAGACGGCGCCAGAGGAAGAGCTTGAAGGCGGACGCTTTGCCCACCACCCCCCTTCTGCAAAAAGGTACTGACTCTTACCGTTAAATGTGGCATTAATGGGTTTCTTTATTCCAAACCATTTAAAATATTCCCATAGATCTCCTGCACTCACTGCCGCCTTCTTAATTTTTGTTTTCTTATTTTAGTCTTTCTTCGTTCCAGTTTGTTCCAGAATGATTTCAGTTTATCTGATTTAATTTTGTTGCATCTGTTTTCAGAAATGAGCCTCTGCTCTCTGACCAATCACCATCTTTGTTTGCCTCAGCATTCTATGGTCATTTTTCTAGTGTGGAGTCGTTCTAGTTTGGTTTATTTCTATAGCGCCACTCACAACACATATATCAAGGCATTTTACAGTTCACCAGATCATCCAGTCAGATTGATTCAAAGTTTTCTATCTAAGGAAAACCAGATGATTGCATCGACTCATTGACTCTTCAGCAATCCCTCACACTAAGCATGCTTGTAGCGACAGTGGAGAGGAAAAACTCCCTTTGAACAGGAAGAAACCTCCAGCAGAACCAGGCTCAGTGTGAGCGGCCATCTGCTGAGGCCCACTGGGGTTCAAGGAGACAGAAGCAGACATAGAAAAAGAAGCATAGAAACAAGAAAAACTGATCTCCAACATCTAGAAACAAAGGTGTTGATGGCAGCAGCACAGCTGATATTTCTCTCCAGGATGGAGTCACAGCCAAACAGGAACAGACCAGATGAAGCTACTATGAGAAAAAGCAGAGAGAGCAGAACGTTAGAGATTGAACTAACAGATTCTGCAGGTTTAGGATAGATATAGGATGAAGCAGAATGATGAAAAAGGGGTCCCTATGTCCTCCAGCAGTGTAAGCCTATAGCAGCATAACTACAGAGATAGCTCCCACATATTGGTGTCCTGTCCAGAGGCAGTGGACTTATTAAAGCTGGGGGATTGTAGGAGTGTGGTCTCATTATCTTCCACTAGTCTGTTCATAATTTTAACCACAAACATTCGATCCAGTGGGAAAAGTATGAAGTAAAGCTTCTCTGTGTATATTATGGCCGCTGTTCACACATCTATGGTGCTGAAAACACCCGAACCCGTCCTTATCTAAGTTATTCCTCAGGAACGAGGAGCAATGGTAAGAAAGGAGTTAAGAAACGTCTGCTTTGTTGTTATGAAATGTTTTTAGTTGCTGGAAAACAGAATCTTATTCAACCTTTCAAATTAAGAGCTGTGAGCTCACTTTTGAGGAAAAAATAGAAAGAAAAAAAATTCAGAAATTCTCCATCCATTGAACAATATTTTTTTTTTTTGTATTCAGGACATCTGTAAATATGATGCTGCTGTTACTGAACAATACTGCTTTCAGAAATGGACGGTGAATGATCTGGTCCTTCTCTCTGCTCCAGAACTCTCCATAGTCAGAGCTACAAACAGCTAAAGCTAGGCTAACATTCCAAACCAATTGGAATTTTGTTTCCAAGTTTGCAGGACAAATAAATGAACACAAATAAGATGATCTCCCTTTAGTTTGATTTTTGATTCTGGTTGGATGGTCATGACTACAACACTGCAAAACGTCTCTTATTATACTTCTCTTCTCATTACCAGTTAACTGATTCTGTTCTTGTTGAAACAGGGACAGATGAGACACACGTTTCTCATGTAAACAGAGTTTCATGGGGCCCCAAGGAACTTAGGGCCCTAGGCATCTGCCCAGTATTAACTAATGATAAATCCGCCCCACAGTTAATATAATGTGAACCCAGTTAGAGCAGCTTGGGATCCAAACTGGTCACCCTGCTGCAGCATTTATTGGTTAAAGTATATTAATCTACTGGAGTTAATTTATGTTGGTCTTTGATTTCATACATAAGCAAAAACATTTTAGTTTAACTTTCTCAAATTCTGGGGTAAGCTTTATCTTTTGACCCAGAGAGAAGCAGCTAACATGACTCAGCTGTTATGACAGTTTCTGTTCCTTCAGATTAGATTACCAGATGAAAATATTATTTATAAATCCAAAAAATTGGTTTCCAAGTTGGTTTTGTGCACATCTATTTGGTTTTATTTAGTTAATTGTGGTACCTTTGTGGTCCGGCAACCAGTCTCAGCTTTTTCAGTATGTGCACGATTTTGCATCTTTGTGTATACTCTGACATAATTTGGAAAAATCTGAACAAACACTGTGGAAGTCTTGGTCCGGGCCGGGATAAGCTCATCTGGTTGGACTTGAACATAAACCAAAGACAGTTCAGTATGACTTTAGTGAGAAAAAGTTTTAATTTTCAAAAAAGTACATTTACTTTTTTTCCCCTACAAGCAAATGAAGCCAAGAGTTTCATGTTTCTTCTACTCTGAATATGAGATTCTTCCTCTCAAACATTTTTCAGAGAAGGATGAGATGGAGGAACCTAGAGTGAATAATGAGTCAATCAGCCTGCACTGAAAAAAATAATACAAATGCATTTGGTATTTGCTTTAAATGGCAAAAGACACATTGTCCAACACAGAAGAGCGGCGTCCTCGGGACAAGACTCTGCTGTCCATCTACACCTTATGGACAAAGGACATTCTTTTGAGGACCAGAATGTTCACATTTTGGACAAAGAAGACAGGAGGTTTGAGAGGGGCGTGAAATAATCTATGTTAAAGAAAAATCAACCTCAAAGTCTTAGGGAAATTATTTTTAAATATCAAATCATTCTGGCTTAAACATGCATATAAATGTAATCTTTATCAGACCATATTGTCCCAGAATTTAGAAAATTTCTATTTAAAAAAAAAAAAAATCTGTCTTAAAATATGTGGGGGGTTTTTCCGTTATCTTCTGCAGGCCAGTTAGTTCTACATCAGCCTGAACACCTAAATTCAGCCAATCATATATCAACGGTCATCTGTCAATCAAATGTTTTCGGTCATAGCATCTTGATTCATATGTCGCAGCTAATATACGCAACGGTTGAAACCAGAATCCTTTCCTTTCCCATTGAGTTGCGTCCCAGTGTTCACGGGGATGGACGTCTGTGTCTTCGGCAGGCGTAGAGCTAACAGAACTGGCAGCGTTGCGAGGCAAGGGCTCAAACATGTACGGCTGGAAGCCTTCTACACCAAACCAAGCTTCTGCCGCCCTGGCGTCCTCTTCCACAACATCTTCGTCCCCGCTTTCCTCCTCTAAATAAAAAATGGATGACGGAGGAGACTCATCCACGACCTCCGACACTAAACTCTCCTTCTCTTGCATGTTTCCGCTGTCCATAGCGTTCCTTGACAGCGTCGTTTCTAAGTCACCAATTTAGTGCTACTTGGTCCCAATGGAATTTCCCATTGGGAACCTGCTAGCACTAAGATGCTAACTGGTTAGCAAGAGACTTCAGAGAAACCGGCCACAACCAAAAAGGGTTGCAAACCTTCCACCAAAACAATCCCGCCCCCTTGATAATCGACCAATCACATTCACTTTATTCACTGGTGTAAAGTCAGGCACCACTCGGGAGAATTCGGAAATGCAACGTTTGGAACGGCCGCTTCCCTACAACTTTGAGGGGGTGACTCAGATTTCTTGCCTATTAAGACCTTTCATATGCAGCCAGGCCAACAATTCCCTCTAACGACCCCCCTTTCAGAGACATAGACAGGTATGGGGCATTGCAGGCTAACAAAGAAGCCAAACGACCCCCATTCCAAAGGGGGGGACCCGTTCATCCGTTTCTATTTGCATGTTTTCTAAACTAAAACCAGGCTTTGTTGGGCTGCTGGATAAAACTTGGAACTAAACGCTATTTCTGACATTTGGAATTGAAAAATCTTCCTGGATGGAAGAGAAACGGCATCAAACTTGGAAACAAAGTCCAGTGGATTTTTTTTTTATTTTCCTTTTTTGGAACATTTACTTTATCATATTTAGTTACTTTAACACAATTGTGTGTCCTACCCTGCTAACATGAAGCAATTGTGTTAAAGTCACTAAATACAATTAAGTAAATGCCATTATTTTTTTCAGCGTGTTTTTAAAAGGCTGAGTCTTTTCAAAAGTTGAAAGTCCAGCAGAGATTTTTAGATATGTGGCTTCTAACCATATTTTTTAACAAGGCTATTTAAGCAGAATTCTGCACTCATTATGGCTGAGAAAGAGGAAGGTTTGACCACAGAAACATTTCCTGCTCTGCGTCTAACCGATGAAACAAATAGATTCCTAAAGGGATGATTATCTGATGTGTTTTTATGCTTTTGTGTCCCGGCAGGAATTTCTCCTGCATTATTGATCAGTGTTCTCATGTCTGCTGTCCAGAGGCTCTGCTGTATAAAATATGTTTTCCTAAACATGAAGAAAGTCTTTGCTTTGCCAGTTTTTTCTTCATGTTTCAGTCAGAATATAAAATCTGGATCTCTGCTAACAGCCTCTGACTCCCAGCGTGTGAACATCTGATCAATAATGCATCACAGCTCCAGTTTGCTGTTCTTGTCAGATAACACTCTGAACATAAACACTGCGGCTCTCTCTTATCTTTTCTCCCGATGACCTCCTCTGTGAGTAATCCTCTCCAAGTGTGTATTTGTGTGCATGGATTAGCAGCAGCCTCATACGCTAAACTAAAGGCTAATTCCTGTTCCAGCAGATGAGCAGGCCGTATGGCTGCTGCAGCTGCTGCTGCTCAGCCATGTTGTCTGGCTAAAGTCTACACAAAGTAACCTGATAAATGTTTTTATTTATTTATCTAATGAAAAGGAGAATATATTCATTTATAGCACTGGGGTGTAATTTGATCAGCTGCTCTTTGTAGTTATTTATTAACTATTAACTGCCTGTAACGATCATGTGACCAGAGCTTAGATTCAGGCCGTTTCTTAATTCACAATAACGCGAGTACGGACTCTGTTCTTGAGAAGAACACTGGAAAGTCTGGACTCTGGGAGAACGGGAGCACGCAGCATAAATCTGGGTCAATTGGAACAGAAGCGTACTGATGACATCACTAAACGCTCGGCTCGTCTGGAGCTGCATTTCTCCTCCTGTTATTAATAGTCTCTACATAATAATTATGACTTTTTTCATTTAGTGGAGGAATAATGATGAACACAGTCAGATAAACACAAATCAAATGAACATTTTGCAAAATAAAACCAAAAAAAAAAAATCAGCATCAGAGCCAGCGGTACTTCACACACGGCTAAGCGGAGAGAGGCTGCGGCCGACGGGCCGACGTCGGCTCTGGACGGCTGCTGCAGACAGACCAACTTCACACATATTGAGAAACTGCCTCAGTTCCTGACTTAGTAATTCCAAATTCTTGGTCTTGTGTTTTAGGCCCAATCCCAAACAAGCCCCTAAAAGCTAACCCTGAGTGCTAACCTTGCGTTTGTGCGTTCCAGTGGAGGATCCGCCCCATTTAGGGACACATATTGGGTAGGGCAGGGTCCTGCTCCGCCCTTACATATCCGGCCTGTATCAGTGCAGGCTGGCTGGAATTAAGCAGCGGGTTTAACGGGGACCTAAAGCAGAGAAAATACGTGCATATAAAAGTTTAAAACTTTATAAAAGACGTACATCAATCCCTAAATGGTTCCTCTTTGTAATTTGACTGAATAGATTTATTTTCAAGAAAATGACTAATATTTCACGTCATGTTAACCTGCACTACAGATTTACAGCCACATGAGGCGTCACTGTGTTGTCATAGAAACGACTGCTTTCCCTTTCCGTTGAAGGGAAGATGATGTCCCGTTCACGTTTATATGGTTAGTGGTGAAGGGACGGTTTGGGATCTGTTGTTTTTTTTGCATCATTCCTCTAATGGCCTGACTTTATTCTTCAGCAATATTTTCTACAGGATATTGTTTCAATTCAAAGCTGTACCAAGCCATTGCCACCATGTTTGATTGTCTTTATTAAAGAGGCTCATTAAAGACCTACTGCTGTTCCTTTAGTCGTAGGTGTGAATGGTTGTTTGTCCTGTTTGTCTCCGTGTTGCCCTGCGATGGACTGGCGACCTGTCCAGGGTGGACCCCGCCTCTCGCTGGTGCCTATCTCCATTGACAGCTGGAGGTAGGCACCAGCACCCCTCACGACCCCACTTGGGATTAAGCGTGTTAGAAGATGAAAGGATGGTTTATCCAGAAGTCCTGGGGATCATCGAGGTCTTTAATGGTAAATCTTAAATGGGTCATCTGTGCTTGATGTGGTTCTGGACAGTTTTTCCCAGTCTCTCTTTCTTACAGTTGAATCATGACCTCTGACCTTTAGTGGGAGGGAGAGACATGTAGAGCTTTTGATGTGCTGGGCTCTTCTGTGGCCTCCATGTTGATGGTTTCCACATAGAAATGTCTTTGTAGATCCTTCCAAGACTCAAAGATTTAGATTTACTTAGTTTTAGTTTAGTTTATAAATTGTCAGATAGGTCAGTCCTTCATTCTATTATCCTGACAGTAATCAGACCTGAATGAAATTGAACTCAACTGTCTAGGAAATTCCTGTCTAGGAATTGAAAAAGTTTCCTGGATGGAAGAGAAACGTCTTCAAACTTGGAAACAAAGTCCAGTGGATTGTTGAACTTTTTTGGAATGGCTGTATTATTACCGTACCGATAAAATGAATGTTTAAATGAAGGTTTTATATTTAGGGTGAAGATTTTGTCACATATTGTTTTCATGAAGATGTTTTTCCTCTCGTCAGAACTCCAGACTTCAACCTCTGAGCAGGTTTCATCCAACAATCTTCAGAACTAAGAAGCTTTTATATTAGAGATTAAACATCTTTAAGAAAAAGGAGACAAAGTCCAGTTTCCTTCCTCTCTGGAACATACAGGTGCTGGTCATAAAATTAGAATATCATGAAAAAGTAGATTGATTTCAGTAATTCCATTTAAAAAGTGAAACTTGTATATTATATTCATACATTACATACAAACTCATATATTTCAGATGTTTATTTTGTTTAATTTTGATGATTACAAATGACAACAAATGAAAATCTCAAATTCATCATATCAGAAAATTAGAATATTGTGAAAAGGTTCAAAATTGATGGCCCCTGGTGCCACACTCTAATCAGCTAATTAACTCAAACCACCTGCAAAAGCCTTTAAATGGTCTTTCAGTCTAGTTCTATAGGCTACACAATCATGGGGAAGACTGCTGACTTGACAGTTGTCCAAAAGACGACCATCGACACCTTGCACAAGGAGGGCAAGACACAAAAGGTCATCGCTAAAGAGGCTGGCTGTTCACAGAGCTCAGTGTCCAAGCACATTAATAGAGAGGCGAAGGGAAGGAAAAGATGTGGTCGAAAAAAGTGTACAAGCAAGAGAGATAACCGCACCCTGGAGAGGATTGTGAAACAAAACCCATTCAAAAATGTGGGGGAGATTCACAAAGAGTGGACTGCAGCTGGAGTGAGTGCTTCAAGAACCACCACACACAGACGTATGAAAGACATGGGTTTCTGCTGTCGCATTCCTTGTGTCAAGCCACTCTTGAACCACAGACAGCGTCAGAAGCGTCTTGCCTGGGCTAAAGAGAAACAGGACTGGTGAGTGGTCCAAAGTCATGTTCTCTGATGAAAGTAAATTTTGCATTTCCTTTGGAAATCAAGGTCCCAGAGTCTGGAGGAAAAGAAGAGAGGCACTTCATCCACGTTGCTTGAAGTCCAGTGTAAAGTTTCCACAGTCAGTGATGGTTTGGGGTGCCATGTCATCTGCTGGTGTTGGTCCATTGTGTTTTCTGAGGTCCAGGGTCAACGCAGCCACATACCAGGAAGTTTTAGAGCACTTCATGCTTCCTGCAGCTGACCAACTTTTTGGAGATGCAGATTTCATTTTCCAACAGGACTTGGCACCTGCACACAGTGCCAAAGCTACCAGTACCTGGTTGAAGGACCATGGTATCCCTGTTCTTAATTGGCCAGCAAACTCTCCTGACCTTAACCCCATAGAAAATCTATGGGGTATTGTGAAGAAGAAGATGCAATACACCAGACCCAACAATTCAGAAGTGCTAAAAGCCACTATTAGAGCAACCTGGGCTATCATAACACCTGAGCAGTGCCACAGACTGATCGACTCCATGCCACGCCGCATTGCTGCAGTAATACAGGCCAAAGGAGGCCCAACTAAATACTGAGTGCTGTACATGCTCATACTTTTCATGTTCATACTTTTCAGTTGGCCAACATTTCTATAAATCCTTTGTTTTTATTGGTCTTCAGTAATATTCTAATTTTCTGATATGATGAATTTGAGATTTTCATTTGTTGTCATTTGTAATCATCAAAATTAAACAAAATAAACATCTGAAATATATGAGTTTGTATGTAATGTATGAATATAATATACAAGTTTCACTTTTTAAATGGAATTACTGAAATCAATCTACTTTTTCATGATATTCTAATTTTATGACCAGCACCTGTAAAACCAGAGAATCACACAATCTAAATGAACGAAGGTTGATGAATATTTCTGTACGAGCTCGACTTTATTTGGTTTTTGATAAAAGCATGACGACAATCCAGACTGAAGCCTCTTAGCGCTAAATATAACGGAGTGAGATCATGTGTCCTACTTGGCATCTAATTAATGAAACTAATTACCACAGTGGGGGTGGGGGGGGGGGGGTGAAGATGAACAGACAGTGATGCCGTCAGCCTTGAACGCTGTAATTAGCTGCTCCTTATGGCCCACATAGTCGACACATTTACCAACTGGAACTGTCCCAGTTTGTGACTGGTGATGAAGGTGAGGATGGAGGTGAACTCAATTAACCACATAGAAACTAATTAACAAACAATCAGCCTTCGAGGCTAAACAACAGCGCCTAAGCTGCTAGGTGTGACGAGCTACTGGTCCAGAGAGGAACCCAGGATCAATATTAGCATTAAAGGAGAAGTCCGGTCAGCAAGAAATAATCAGTGGATCATTATTTATACCTAAAACTAATATGTTTGCAGGGATTTAATGAATTTAGCGTTAATCAGTAAAAACAATTAAAAATTTCTTCACGATCACAGAGTCTGGGAGCGGCCATTTTTGCCCAAATATAGTAGCCCCTCCCTCCTGCCATCTTCCAGCAGTGACGTCACGGTGCGGTAAGCCTAGCGCCATTCTCCCCGCTTTCCAAGCTAAATCAATGGGAACTACTAGACACATCTGCAATCAACAACAATTATTGACGATTTCCAGAGGACTTCACCATTGAAATTCACCAGAGCTATAGTGAAACTGACAATGCCCACGTGCATGGCAGCTGGATGCTGGAATACATCAGGGAAAAGTGAAAAAAAGAGTTATTCCACCTTTCCGATTCCTGATCCTCCACGGACGGGTTGGTCGTTGGATCGCCAACTTGAAGAGGGAGGATTTGCCATCGAACTTCTGGCCAGAGAAAAAACCCGTAATATGTAGCCAACATTTAGAAGGAGAATGTTTTCAAGATGACTTGGATAATAGCGCGTTGTGACAAACACCAGATACAGCACTGGGACTTGATCAACAGCCGATACCGCACCGTGACGTCACTAACCAGTAGGTGGCAGTAGTGTTCTTTGACAAACATGGATGCCTCCAGTAAAGCACATTCACATGAAAATGACTCTGAATTAAAAACACTGATCATTTATTGAACAGGATGGAATCATTTCAGATTTAAAGAACTTTCAGAAGTTTAAATTCTAAATAGGACTGGACTTTTCCTTTAAAACACACAATATGAAGAAAATACGACGCAGGCTTTAAAGTGACACGTGTGGTTATTTCCGTTTAGAATCTGAAACCTGTAAAATACAGCATTATCCAAAATAAAACCCGACAGTCACTGCAGACTTTATAGAGGAATCTTAGGTATCTGCTAACACCATCAGCTGATGCGTTCATTGTTCACAAGTAGGACAGTAAATCAAAAACCATCTTCAGACATTAAAGTACATCCTACAGAGACTTTGTCCCTTCAAAGACCTCAAAGAGAAACCACCAAAACTAGGGGTGCACGATATTATCACTGGGTTCTGGGCAGAGCATGCGAGCGGTGGAGCGGAGTGGAAGGAATATGGTGGAACGCAGAACGTTTTTCAAATTAAAGGCTGGAGAGTGGATTTTGCTCCAGTTCGCTCCGATGCGCTAACAATGTCAATTACAGGAAGGAAAAATGTCAGAAAATGCCTTCTCCTGAAAAGTTGAGCGAGCGCAGAGCGATTTCACCAGAGCGGCAGGAAAATGAAGGCGAGTGCGGAGCCCGTTTTAAAGCGGAGGGTCCTGGAGCTACATTAAGCGGTGGAGCGATTGAGCCAACATCCTCCTAAGCAGGGAGTAGGAATTGCGCGGCACTCCGCTCCGTTCACATGTCTGGTTCTCGATCGATATTAGCTTTAAAAGTGAATATCGGATAATAGTGAACATTTTACCGATATAACTCACTGATGTAAAGGACACCGTTTTATATCGGACACCGTAATAGCCATTAAAAATTTCCGAACTTTCCTTGATGGGTCCTTAGCTGGCCCATGGCTGCCCCCTTCAATTCCTTTTTAAACATCAATCTTTGTACTAAAATATTCCTTCTGTCATGATCTGTGGACATAAAAATCTAAAGAGAAGCGCCATCTCCTGGTCAGACCCTGTAATTCAGTGAAAGGTGGAGTCAGAGTAAAAAAAATATCCAAGAGAGAGTCACTCCAGTGGCTGGAAGTTGGAGGGGATTTTGCTGGGAGTTGCAGGGAAGTGGGCTGCCATTCGGCTGGTGTTTGAGCAAGGTATCATACACCTGACTTCATCATCTCTCCTGAGTCTGCCACAGAGGAGAAGATGAAGGGGAAATGTGGGTGGTGGTGATTACTTTCAAGTTTCAGAGAGAAAAGGCTGATCCGACAATCAATGACTTCAAATAAAACAGGAAAACAGACCAAAGGAGCGGCAGAAGGTTCAATCAGATGGAAGCAGTTTTTAAACTAAACTAAAAAAAAAAAAGAAAAAAATCTCACAAAGATGAGACGCAAACTAGGATACAGAGCTGTTGCAGATAAAGCAACAGCAGAGACCGTATAGCAATATTTATGCACCAGGAGGCATCAACAGCCTGAACTATAGCAGAAGTTGTTGCTCTAAGGAACACAGGTTAAAAACATGATAGAATATATATTGCAAGAAACAAGAAGGTCAACAGGACAGAGAACATATCTACAAAAAAGATTTTTTCAATAAAACAGACAAATATAAACAAAAATTATAATGCACTGCAACTTTTCACTGTTAATTTACAGTAAATTATTGGATAAGTGTTGCAATACTTTCACATTACGATTACTAACCCTAACTGTAATTTTACAGCTATGACAATACAGCACAACTGTAACGTTACAGCATCACTGAAAAAGCAGTTACCTTTATATTACAGAACCTTACTGTGAAATTACAGCATTTTGCTCCACATTAGAACAATACGGTCCTTTACTTTTACATTAATGTACATATTGACATTAATCTACTGTAAATTTACAACATATGTTGTGTTAAATTTGGCCAGCAAATTACTGTGAAAGTAATGCAAATTAATACATTTGCTGTGAAATTAAAAAGATGAAACATTTAACCGCCCCACCCACACAATAAACAACTCCCAAAAAATACAGCAACAATTGAAAAATGCAATAAATTTCAATATTCTAGTCATAAACATGATCAAATACAAAGAAATTCTGTATAAACTGGCTCTTCAACGACCGGTGCATTTCTACAATACATAATTGAGACTGACAACTGCTGCTGCTGCAGAGAATTATGACATCCACTCTAAGTTTCTGTTAAAGGGTGCTAATTAACAAAGACACTTCATATCTCTATAGTTATGCTGCTGTTGGCTTAGACTGCTGGAGGACATAGGGACCCCTTTTTCACCTTCAATCTATGAGTAGAGAGGACCAGATCATTCACCTTCCATCTTGAAAGCAGTGTCATTTAGTAACAGCAGCAGCATCATATTTACAGACGCCCTAAATGCAAAAAAAATAAATACAAATTTTTACTTAATAGAGAAATCATAGGTTAATCGAAAGGTTAAATAAGATTCTGTTTTCCAGCAACCAAAAAAGCAGAAGTTTCTAAACTTCTTTCTTACCATTGCTCCTCGTTCCTGAGGAATAACTCGGATAAGGACGGGATCGGGTGTTTTCAGCACCACAGATGTGTGAACAGCGGCCATAATATACACAGAGAGAAACTGTACTTCATACTTTTCCCAGTGGATCAAATGTTTGTGGTTAAAATTATGAACAGATTAGTGGAAGATGATAAGACCCCATCGTTACAATCTCCCCACTTTAAAATGTCCACTGCCTGGTAACAGGACACCAATATGTGGGAGCTATCTCTATAGTTCTGCTGCTATAGGATTAGACTGCTGGAGGACATAGGGACCCCTTTTTCATCATTCTGCGTCATTCTATCTCTATTCTCCCACTCTGCAGAATCTGTTAGTTCAATCTCTAACATTCTGCTCTCTCTGCTTTTTCTCATAGTAGCTTCATCTGGTCTGTTCCTGTTCTACACCTTTGTTTCTAGATGTTGGAGCTTCGCCTGTTTTCCAGTGTAGTCCTGTTTCTCTGACTGTGACTAACTGGATGTGCTCTCTTCGTCCTCTGACATGGGAGCTGTTTTCTGGATGGGGCCGCCTGTGGAGCTGGTTGACAGTTGCCTTTTGTATCTATGCTTCTTTTTCTATGTCTGCTTCTGTCTCCTTGAACCCCAGTGGGCCTCAGCAGATGGCCGCTCACACTGAGCCTGGTTCTGCTGGAGGTTTCTTCCTGTTCAAAGGGAGTTTTTCCTCTCCACTGTCGCTACAAGCATGCTTAGTGTGAGGGATTGCTGAAGAGTCAATGAGTCGATGCAATCAGCTGGTTTTCCTTAGATAGAAAACTTTGAATCAATCTGACTGGATGATCTGGTGAACTGGAAAGTGACCTGAGATGACATGATGTGAATTGGAGCTATAGAAATAAACTGAATTGATTAAAATCTATACATTTCCCCAACGGTGAGAAAAAAACAGCAAAAGAACATTGAAGAACTCAACCTAGATTAATAATTACATTTTAAGGATAATCTGCAAGTGACAAAAAAAAACCTGAAGAGGAATTGGGGGCAAAAAAAAATCAAACAAGCACTTTTGTTGCTCAGCCGATGCAGAACTGGGCTCATTATTTGCTGTACGTGGATTTTTCCCTCCTTTGATGGTCTAATAGACCCTGAGGACAAGCTTAGTCCCTTCACTGATGAGCTGTCCTCACAAAGACAAAAAAAAAGAACACAGAATAACAGATAAAGCGTCTCACATCAGAGCCGCTCTCATCCAGAAAACACACACTTTCCCCTTCATCTTCAAAGCAACAGGTTCCTGCAGCATTTTCAGGTAACCTTCATCACCTGGTGACACCGGTGAAGGGCGCACACGTGCACTGGCTTCCTGCCAGCGTGGCAGGTGTGGGTCTGTGGAAGTAAGAGAGGAGGAAAGAGGTAGGAGAGAGAGAGAGGAGTGGGAGGAGAGCGGCGCCGCAGAGTGAGGAGCTGCATTACTGCTGCTGCAGCCTGAGGAGTGAGTGTGTGTGCGGGTGTGTGTGGGGGGGGGCTGTGTGGCGTCGTTATGGTTCTGATCGGAGCAGCCATCAAATCCGTCCTCAGATTCCTCACCAGGACCACAGGTGAGTTAATGAGTAGATGGAAAGGTGGGACAGAGAGGATCCATAGACATCAGTTAGGAATCTTTGAGGATGACCTCATATAATCTCTGGTCTATGATTGGCTGATGAGTGCATGCATTGTATCAAAGATAGTCGACTTCAGCTGTTTTACTTTTATATGAATCAATTAGTCTGATTATTTATTACTTCTTGATGTTTCTACGCTGCTGCAGCCCGGAAATTCAGTGGCTCTGGTTCTTCCCAGGAGGCTCTGGTAAACCCGATCAGTCTGAGGAACCCTGTGGAGATCATGCATCTGTTAAAAATCAGAACATCTGCATTTTTGCAGAAACCAATGAAAACTGGAGCCCTCTTAGGGACTTTTCAGAAGGTCCGACTACTTTTCCAGTTATGCTTTGGAGCCTATTGGGAATTTTCTCCACCCATTATGCAGAACCGGACTCCTTTATTTCCTTACGTCTGGCTGATCTACAGCACTGGCCTCTCAACCTGAGGCCAACACCTTATTATTGGCCATGAACCAATTAGCTGGGGTCTTTCATTTTTATTTTTTTTTACTATACCTGTTAATTTTATTCAGTTTATTTCTATAGCTCCAATTCACATCATGTCATCTCAGGTCACTTTCCAGTTCACCAGATCATCCAGTCAGAGGATAGAAGTTTTCTATCCAAGGAAAACCAGCTGATTGCATCGACTCATTGACTCTTCAGCAATCCCTCACACTAAGCATGCTTGTAGCGACAGTGGAGAGGAAAAACTCCCATTTAACAGAAAGAAATCTCCTGTTAAATCTGCCAAGGATGACTGCTAGCTAGCTTAACGTTAGGATTTAGGAAATGTGGGGCCCTAGGCAAAGACAGGCAGGGGGCCCTCTGAATTGTTTTGACTCTGACTTCTTTCCATTATTGTAAGTAAGGAGGAACGAACGCTGCTGTGAAGTTAGGAAACTGAGTCAGAAGCATTTCTTGCAAGACGTAAAATTCAGTTTTATTAAACATCCTTACATGAGACGGAGTGTATATAAAAGCTCTGACTTAACCATCCTAAGCACATACATTTATACACTTCAGAAATCCCAGCACCTTCTCTTTCTCCCATGAAACTACCGCCTGCGCAACTCAATTAATCAAAGACATAAATTTAGCCAGATAAACATTTCAGAACAACAGTTTTTCCTTCATGACATCAACTGTCTTTCGCTCACAACAGAAAAAAAAAAAGATGTGAGAACCTTGCACGCAATAAGGACACGTTTATCCTTGTCTAGAGTAGAGACGGAGACTGGAGCAAATTACTTTTACTAAGCCAAGGAAAAGCACAATTTCACACTGCCCAGATCAGAACAGGGCTGATTACCGCGCAATAAGAGCCGTATGATGAACTGGTCTCTCTTTGCAAAGATAAAAAATAAAGGCCAACTGAGTGAAATCCATCAATCTCTGTTTATTTAATGGGAGTAAATAGTTGAATACTTTTCTCCCATGACACAAGCCATGATCTGCTTATCTGTTCACCATTTTTTATTTGGATGAAATAATAGCTGCATGAATCATGACAGCAGACAAGATAGAGGAGAGCAGGAGGCGGGGTTACCAATCTACTCGCTCTGGAGAGCAGAGTTCGCTGCTTTTATACATTTTCTAGCACTTTGTGCTATAGGAGTCTGAAAAGTCATTAAATTTAGCAACAAAAGCACTAAGTTAGAAACAGATTTGTTTTCAAATGGTTTGCTGTTGTCTGTTTGGACCTTTCTGAATATGTGCTGCAAATGGACTGATCCAATTATTGTGCACAAATAAGGAATAGTTGCATTAACCATACAGGTAAACATGGTTTTATGGGCCCCCCCCCAACTCAGTGTTTTTTTAATTAAACCAGAACCTTATTCTTGGTCCTACTCCTTTCAATTCTAATGGTCAAATGATGACCAGTTGATGTAAACAGCCTTCTTTTTTCCTCTCTACTTTTTAAAGCTGACCTATTTAAGGTGAGAGCAGAAGCGAAAACAATGCTTACTCATTTCCATTTCTCCTGATACTGAAAGTGAGTCAGAGGCAGGATGGGTAGGTAGAGACAACGGAGAAGCTTCTGCTGCCGAGGTGAGCGACGAAGGATGCTGGACAGAATAAAATCTGAAAGATAAAATCAAATCAACACTTATTAATGTGTTTAATAGTCATATGCAGGCTGGCAAAAACTGAGAAAAACAGGGTTTTTGTGTCATCATCGCTTGGCACAGTGTCATTTTGGTAAGGCTGTATGATGTCATCTCTATTCATTGGGTCTTTATTATGCAATTATTGTTTAGCATAATGGCATCATAAATAAACTAAAAGGAGGTGCACCCCTGAAGTCTCTTTCTGGAATACATTGTGTTAAGCTAATTTCATCATTTTACCTTTAGAACTGAGATTAAAACCAGGATGATGCACATTTGGTTTAGCTAAATAAATATTCTGCCTCTTAAATAGTTACTGAAGTATAATTCTGATGCCCTTTGATTGAGCCTTACCGTTTAGAAAGTTGACCAGAACCAGGAACGTAGCCACTAAAGCCCAGAAGGTCATGGTTGGGTTGAGGTTTCGATGACCCAAATGCAGAAATGAGTTGAGCTGATTTAATGAATTACTCACAGGCAACTGAGTCAAAAATCCAAAATACTAAGGAACAGCACAGGGAAAGTATATATAGGACAGAACAAAGACTGAACTAATGAGCTGATTGGGAGCAGGTGTGGATGGAAGCATCTAGAAGGAAGCCAAGAGGAAAGGAAACAAACACAAGGGGGCAACAGAGAGTAACTCAACAACAAAACACTGCTAGAAAAATAGCTACAAATACAAAGAAAATAAAACTTAAACAGAGGGCAGAACGCTGACACAGAGGGTCTTAAGAGCAAATTCCACCGGAAATTCCACATGTTGATTAAAGCAAGTTCAGCTCCCAAACTATAAGTTGGAAATAGAAATGTTTGTATTTGTGTGACAGAAAGGCATTGAGGATTTTTTTTCAGGTAGAACCACAATTTTAATGTCTGATTTATAGATGATTAAAAGAAGAAGAAAAAAATATTTAGCCTCACTTAAATCTTTTTTTTCCAAAATAAACACTGCAAAACACCATGCAAGCCAATTTGAAACTCTGGATTAATCCTCAGACTTTATAGATCCACATCTTGACTATAAGTCAAGTAAATTGGGAGTGGGAGAATAGAGATAGAATGAAGCAGGATGATGAAAAAGGGGTCCCTATGTCCTCCAGCAGTCTAAGCCTATAGCAGCAGAACTATAGAGATAGATCAGAAATCTGGTCAGACAAATGTGCTGATTTCTATTATTTATAGACCTTCTGCATAAGACTCCTAAGATTAAGCCTTCATTTCATTTCAATTTACCAACAATATCACCAAAAAGAATAGAAAATAAGAATAACAGAGCAAGTTTATGCCGGTTACTAGTGTTGCGCGGATGGCATTTTTTGGCCCTGATACCTGGCTGTGCAGTATCGGCCGACACAGATACCATCTGTTTAAAATTGATGTGTGTATATGAAGAACTGCACACTACTTGGATGTAAAATAATTGCCATCATGGCTTTGTCATGGCTCTCAAATGCCAAAGTAGTGCAACTTTCACGAACTGCTTTCAGGTGACATACAAACATCAAAATGGTATCGGCGCCCTGTTTGTCGGTACTTGCCGATGTCACCATTTTAGTGCTGGATCGGAGCCCCGCCCGATACCGGTGTCGATATCGGTGCAATACTTCCGGTTCCATCACCTGAAACGGTCGCATAATTACATCCGACCCCTCCTTGGAAAGGTCTAAGTTTCCAATGATGTTGGCGATTAGGAGGCAGGGCTAAAGATGAATACCTGCTGTTGCATTACTGCTGCAGAGTAGCACGTCAGGTGAAATTTTAAATCTCATTTTATGTGTTTACACATCTATAAAACAAAAGCTGTTTGTTGAAAAAATAACCCGATTTGAAAGGCATGTGGATGAAACACCATGTGACTGTATTTTGGTCTTTTTTATAAATAAACATCAGCAGGTGTCAGTTGGTACAGTACCTACCCGGCCTGCCTGGTTTAATTGGTTAAAAACTGGATCAAATCTTAGATTCCTGTTTAATATTTTTATTTATACAGACTGTAATCTGCAGGAGTAAAACCTGCAATATAATCAGCATAATCAGTGCTACAGATGGACTTACTGATGTGTTCACTCCAATGCAATAATGTGCAAGGGATCATATTTAACTGTGCCCTTAAATTGAAGCTGACAGGTTTAGGTGGTAATATTATCAGTCTGTCAGCTTACTGGTTTATCTCAGCATTTCAAATGGAGGATGTGTTTTTTTTAAAGCTTCTGGTAGGAAATATGTTTGTTTATGAAAAATAATCTGTTGATTTCACCCTGATTTTGGCTGATTTATAACCTTCTTCGGTTTGATTCATTGAAAAAGACATTTTCTAACATTGTTTCAAAGTTTTTATCACAAATAAAAACACAAACAGTCAACGATTGTTACGTAATATTCGCCCTAGACTCTGATTTGCTGAAAACTGTGCTGAATGCCACATCTGTCCACTAAACCTCCCTGCAAGTCCTACTGCTTCTCCTTCAAATTAAAAGGCCCTGAAGCACAGTCACCTTGAGGACTGCTGAGAGCTGCAACTTCCATCATCACAGATTAGCTTTGAGTGTGTGAGGAAATGTGCTGAAAGCAGAGCAAACACAAAAGGCTGACCCGTGCTGATTAACTCTCTTGGCTCTGTCTCTGCAGCGGGGGACGGGGACAGTAAATGGTCCGTTCACTACAGTACCCAGAAGCCTCGGCAGGGTCTTCGCTTCATTCCTGGGAAAAGACGATCGGGCAGTGCGGATGACCTGCGAGGTAAGATGGTTGCCAGTGAAGATTCTCAGTCATTCAGGTCACAGTAAAAAAAAAAAAAAAAAGTAAAAAAACAGTCCAATGGACTTTGTTTGCAAGTTTGAAGACATTTCTCTTCCCATCCAGGAAGCTTTTTCAATTCAAAATGTCAGAAATAGCGTTGAGTTCCAGGCTTTATACAGTAGCCCAATAAAGCCTTAAGAAAACATGCAAATTGAAACAGACTAAGGGCTCCACCCCTTGGAACGGTGGTCATTTGGCTTCCTTTGTTAGCCTGCAATGCCCCATACTTGTCTCAAACCACCCGTCTTTGCCCCAATTTTTTTATACCCATTTTCTTTCTTTACAGGGAAAAAAAAGACCTCCCCTATTCAGCCAGGCCAACAGGCCAACAATTCCCTCTAACGACCCCCATTCCAAAGGGATGGACCCATTCATCCGGTTCAATTTGCATGTTTTCTAAGTAAAAACAAGGCTTTGTTTTGGTCCACTCAACACAGCCTGGAACTCAACGCTATTTCTGACATTTTAAATTGAAAAAGCTTCCTGTATGGGAAGCGAAACGTCTTCAAACTTGGGAAACAAAGTCCAGTGGATTGTTCTTTTTAACTTTTTGGAATGAGATGGTTGCTGAAGTGGCGGTACGGTGTCCTCTTCCTTTAACCCGTCCAAACAGGGAGCATTCTGGGATTAGGGGTCTTACTTGGTGACCCAGAGTGACGGTCTGGGCCACCACTCCCTCCTGTATAGATTAAATACAGCAATTTATGCTTCTGCTTGGCAGAGTTAGTGAGGAAAATAACAGACATGAAAATGCATCTACTTTATGCATTGATTAAATTCTATATTTGGTTTTCACAAAACTTTACAAAAATCTTTACTGAATATATCAAATGATAGTATTTACAGTCATATGAAAAAGTTTGGGAACTCCTATTAACCTTAATTATCTTTATTTCTAAATATTTGGGTGTTTTCAACAGTTTGATATATCTAATAACTGAAGGTCACAGTAATATTTCAGTATTGAATTATTGGACTAACAGAAAATGTACAATATGCATTAAAACAAAACTTGATGGGTGCAAAAATGTGGCTACCCGGATCATTTTATTATTTGAATACCCTTAACTACTTTTCACTGACTTACTGAAACACAAAACTGGTTTGGCAACTTCATTAAGATTTGACCTTCATAGCCAGGTGTATCCAGGTGTGAGAAAATGTATTTAAGGGGGCCAGTTGGAAGATGTTCTCCTGTTTGAATGTCCTCTGGAGATTCATCTTGGGCGCCTCAGAACAACTCTCAAATGATCTGAAAACAAAGATTGTTCAACATAGTCGTTCAGGGGAAGGATACAAAAAGTTGTCTCAGAGATCTAAATTGTCAGTTTCCACCGTGAGGAACATAGGAAGGAAATGGAAGACCACAGGGACGGTTCAAGTTAAATATCAGAGAGGCAGAGAAGAGGAATGCTGAGAATGGTCAAGGACAACCCACAGACCACCTTTCAAAGACCTGCAGCATCATCTTGCTGCAGATGGTGTCCCTGTGCATCATTCAACTATAAAAAAAGGCGTTATACAAGGCATTCCAAGAAAAACATTTGCTACCTACTGTAGTTGGTGGAGGTTCCATCATGCTTTAGGGCTGCGCTTCCAATGCTGGCACTGGGAATCATGTTAAAGTTGAGGGTCGCAAGGATTCCACTCAGTATCAGGAGATTCTTGAGAATTATCAGGAAAAATCAGTTACAAAGTTGAAGTTACACCGGAGATGGATATTTTAGCAAGACAATGATCCAATCCCCAGACCTGAATATCATTGAACATGGTCCATGCTCGGCCACCATCAAACTTAACGGAACTGGAATAGTTTTTCAAAGAAGAATGGTCAAAAATCCCTTCATCCAGCATCCAGGAACTAATGCAAAGCTACAGGAAGCGACTAGAGGCTGTTGTTTTTGCAAAAGGAGGATCAGTTATTAGAGATATCAAACTGAAATTGCTTTTGCAAACACTCAAATATTTAGAAATAAAGATAATTAAGATTAACAGGGGTACCCAAACCTTTTCATATGACTGTATAATTGTTCCCAGTAGAACCAGTGGTGAGTTTCTGCAAACTATCTTGAATCCTGGAATGAAGTGATTAAAGTGAGAGAACTAGTTAAGAGAACAATGTGTGAGTGCAAAATGTTCATTTAAAAAAGGAAGCCAACTGTGTTTGCCAGCGGCAGCACAACATGGTTTAATCCTCTGAGTTTAGAGGCCTTTTATGTCTGAGTGACTCAGAGTGATTAAAAAAAGAAAATACTGGATATATAACGAGTGGAGAGCAGCTAAACTGAAAATAAGACTCTAAATGACCTTCAGAACGCCAGAAGCACTAATGGTGAATCCTGCTTCAAAAGGCTGAGAAGGTCTGGGGGCTCGGATGCAGTCCTGCTTTTTTTTCTTTACAATGCAAAGAAAGAAAAATGTGTTTGCAATTGATCTGTCATGGTTTTCTCTCCTCTGGAAGCTATTGATTGAGGGTTTATGATCCTGAAATGAAAAGTTATTGATCTGCACACAGACACAAGGGAAACGGTGAGTGTTGCAATCAGGCTGCATCACTGAGCTCTCTGCTGCAGACTGCAGCGCAGCAGCAACACATGTAATCAGCTGCTCCTCCCGTTTCTGGACAGGGAAGCCATTGGTTCGATTCACTGGCAGATTTACTCACTAACTGATTGTTTTTTAAACTTCCACAGTTACATGTCTTTGCTTTTTATGTATCCACAGCCTGCAAAGGGCTGACTCAGCATGACAGCTTTAAGCCCCGCCCACCGAGTCCCACCTTTGCTCCATTCTCTGGTCTTGACCAATCAGAGGGCAGCACCCACAGAGGGTGGCGTAACAGAGGCAGAAAGATGGTAAGCTGATGTGTATGGAGAGATATTTAGGTTCTCCTCTGCAGCTAATATTGCATATAATTAAGCTCTTTGCAGGAAAACTAATGGGCTTTTATTGACAACGTTGAGCTTTAAATTTCCCATTGACAGATTTTAAGCCAGCAACCAGCCTGGTTATTAGACATCATTTCTTTTCATAGGTTGTAAAGCTTTCAGCTTCGATAACCTCTCGTTTAATCAGCAGTTGTTAGCATAGACATAATATAAGAGTAAACCCTGCAGTGACTGACGAAGCACAGAAATTATGGCGCCATCTTGGGGAGGTCGACCCGCTACTCTAGCCTGGTTTAAGCGGAACAGAAGAAGGACACCTCAGCACTGTGCTGCGTTTTACTGCTTGTATGTGTTTGGGAAGGTGCTATATATTCTATATATATTCTAGATTTTATATTCTATATTCTATTCTATATATATATATATATATATATATATATATATATATATATATATATATATATATATATATATATATATAATATAGAATATATAGCAGCAAAATATTACAGCAAAAGTGGTCACACAACTGTGGACCTTAAAAAGTGCATAAAAATAACAGAATAAGTGACAATTCGTTAAAAAAAAGTGCTAAATAAAAATATAAAGTAAATAATCACTATATATTTATAGTAGTATTTATACAGTATATATACATATATATATATATATATATATTTGTGTGTATCTGTATAAATATGTTTGTGTATATAGCAATAAAAAAATATAAAAAGTATGAGTGGCTGTGCTTTGCAACATTCATACATCCTATCAGAATATTCTATTACTTTTAAACCCACTAACAATGTTAACATACACTGTAACATTTGTTTGTTTTCAGCAAAAAAAAACAACAGTGAAAAAAGTTAATACTTAAAAGTTGATTAAGATAGATTATTTGCCTGCTCAACACATTACATTTACAGGAGCTGTCGACCGCCTCAAGATGGCGCCACCAAATCACATCAGCACCCCCAGGCGAAAGCAATCAATGTGGCGTCTACTCTAGTATTAGGTCTATGGATATGAGGATATCTTCCACTTCCACCTGATCAAATCCTGGCATTGAAACTGTTATTTCTCCATTATTATGGATTCACAAATCTAATTTTTCTATCTTTTTTTCCTCTTCCCACCCACCTCTCCTCCTCTCAGAGGATTAGATTCTTGGACTTTCTTTCTCAGTCTTGTTTTTCAGTTTGTTTCAAGTTTTCACTTTGGAGGAGAAAGGTAAATAGGGACTGATGTTCTCAAAGTTAGTTTTGATACATATTAGTTTAGAAAACCAGGTAGTGAGTATGGAATATTATTTTAGTCCCCCGCCCACATAGTCTACATATGTCTATATCAAACCATAACATGTATAGAGCAGTCTTTGCTTATGTGAGACATAAAGAAAACCTTATTTTTTTGGTTAGTCTTCAGCCTCTTCGGATGAAGATGATAAGTTCTTCCTCACCAACCCACGGCCTATGACTCCACTGGTCCTAAATCCCATCAGTCTCACTTCCGCCTGGGACGACCTCGGATCAGGAAGTGATTCAAACTCCAACCTGGATGTGGAGCCCTTTCAGCGTCTTCCAACACCGGAGGAGAAGATGAGACAGCAGGCAGACGCAGTCGCCGCTGATATAGTTCCCATCAATGTAACAGGTACAGCGCATCTGAAGCAGAAATGATGGCCTCAAAAGGACCGCAGAGAAATACCTCCGAACTGGCAAGACTTAAGAGGTTTAAAATAAAAGAAAAAGTAAAAAAAAAAAAAAAAAAAATCCACTGGACTTTGTTTCCAAGTTTAAAGATGTTTCTCTTCACATCCAGGAAGCTTTTTCAATTCAAAATGTCAAAATAGCGTTGAGTTCCAGGCTTTATAGAGTGGACCGACAAACATGCAAATTGAACTGGACCAACGGGTGAGAAGGTAGATCGCACAGTGTGAGAACAAACATCGGGAGCTGTGAACTTTTAAACCCTGCGGTTTAAAATCGTACAGTGTATGCCCAGTTTTAGATGTTTTACACGTTTAGTTCTAGTTTATTTCTATGCTTTAAACTGTTTTAACTGGATTCAAAACTTTTATGATCATGGTTTTTAACATGATTTGTTGTTTTTCTTTGCTTTTAAGGTGAGAGTTTTGATCGACAGGCCAGTTTTCGGAGAACACTCTCAAACACAGACTCATTGAATCGAAGACCTCATAAACTGAGCCGCCGTAAGACGGTTTCTGCTTTATCGGATAATGTCCTCCCCAAGCCTTCAGTTTCCCTGGATCTTCCGGGTCAGTACTCCACTGTGGGTCGACCTGCTTCCTCAGTCTCCTCTCAACAGAAGAGCAGAGAGGTGGAAATGTGGGAAAGTGAAAGAAACGGAAAGGAGGGGCAGTATACCTCAAGAAGAATCAGAGCCCCTAAAGGAGAAGGCATGTCCAGTCTGATGGCCTCCCTCACCTCCTCACCAAATATAGGCAAAGAGCCCGTCTCCTGTCAGTCATCTCCCTCCGATGGTCGTATCCCGCCTACCAACTCCTCTCTGAGCTCTGAGGTCGGCTTTAAAGGCAACACCCATACAACGCCCAGTGCCTCGTCCTCCTACAGCCAGGTCAGTTCAACAAACAAAATGCCATAATTAATTAACAAAGATGAAACTAAAGATTGTGATTCATTTCTTCTCCTTTCCTCCTCAGTCACAGGACCAGCAAGGGTTCCCAAGTGACTTTCAGCCACTGCTGCTCTATGACCCCGCTGTCAGGGTCATGCCCCAGTCACCCTCTTCCTCGTCACCTTGTTTTCCTGCTTCCCCTGTCAACTCGTATACCTCTGACACCCCCAGTCAACTACAGTCAGAGTGGTCTTATCCCGGTGAAACGGCTTTAGATGAGGGTCCCACTCCCTGCCTCTCCTCTTCCTCCTCCTCCATTGCTGATTCAGTATCCCAGTATAGTTACCAGGCTCTGGCAGATCCGAACATCACCAAGAAAAATGCCCAGAACTTCTCTGATGGTGACTCCTGCAGCGGTGAGAGCTGGAACTACAGACCACTCTCTCCCAGTTCCAGCATCATCAGTGGTATCAATCAAGAGACAAGAAGTGTCTCTGAGGAAGGCTGGAACTGTGAACCCCTTCTCTCCTCCGGTCGCTCTACCCCTTACTGCGATGACAACACCTCCCTTTGCTCTGAGAAGATGCTTTTATCTCCCTCACAGAACCGGGAGAAAAGAAAGTCAAGCACTTCAGCTTTTTACTCCCAGACTATAACACGAAGCATCTCTCTACGCAAGTCCAAGGTCCCACCACCACCACCACTCCGCTGTGACTCTTTAAGGCGCCGGCCAGGTCGCAGCAGGGCCCCGTGTTCTTCAACGAGCCCACGTCCCAACCGGAGCCCTCGTGTTGATCGCAACACCTTGCAAACACCCATCTCATCTCCTCAGACCTTTCCTGATCCCTGGGTGCTCCGGAGCAATACTAGAAAAGATGAAAGTAGTCTGAACTGTGGGACGGCCATAACCTTTGAGCCTTTGAGTCCAAACTCCAACAAACCATCTACTAGTGACTCTGATCCCTCTGGCACCAACCTATTAAGCCCCAAACACTGCCTCATGCTGAATCCTGGATCTCCGGTTTTAAAGGATAAAGACCTTAAACTTACACTTAGTCATCCATCCGACTCCTCTGTTGACGGATTTCCGTGCCTTGCCTCTCCATCTAGTGGTTACTCCAGCCAGTCCAATACTCCAAGTTCTGGAACTCCAGTTTCTTCACCCCACAATCCTTCCTCTCCTCTTACAGCAAGCCCTAGTGCTTTTTCCCTCCCTCCAACTTCCCCTTCCTTGACATCTTTCACTTCAACCATACCAACATCCCCCTCAGCCACCTCCCTGCCCAGGACCAGGTGTTATGGGAAAGGGAGGCTAAAGCCCCCAGTGCCACAGAGGAAGTCATCTCTTCTTTCTTCCTCCACATCTTCTCTCTCCTCTTATACCTCATCTGATTCCTTAGCCAGACAACCACTTCTCCCTAGACTCCCTCCGCCTCCTCCTCTTCATCCTCTTCATCTTTCACAATCCACTCCACCTGCCCCAGATTTCTACCGTCCGATTAACAATATTCGTCCACCACTTCCACAATCTACTCCCCCAGTCTTTGAGTTCTCCCCTTCAGTTACTAATTTTCCTCCTCTGCCCCCACCACCTCCACCGGCACCTCTTCCACAATCTACTCCCCCAGTCTTTGAGTTCTCCCCTTCAGTTACTAATCTTCCTCCTCCGCCCCCACCACCTCCACCGCCACCTCTTCCACAATCTACTCCCCCAGTCTTTGAGTTCTCCCCTTCAGTTACTAATCTTCCTCCTCCACCGCCACCACTTCAACAATCTATTCCCCTAGCCGTCGAGTCCTCTCTTTCAATTACTAATCTTCCTTCTCCACCACCACCTCCCCCACTTCCACAGTCTACTTCTCCAGTCCCTGACTTCTATGTTCATGCTTCCTGTCTTCCACCCTTTCCTCGTCTTCCTCCTGTTCCCTCTGAGTCCACCCCTCCCCGTCTTCCTGCCCCTACAGCCATCACTTCTAACCCTTCACCACTTCCACTGTCTTCCTGTCCTTCTCTTTCACCACTTACCACCCCTTCCATGCATGACTTTTGCCTCCATGTTCCTCTGTCTGTTAACAAAGCTCCTCCTCCTCCACTTCCTAATGATCTCCCAGCTTTATCCCTACCCCCTGCTCCTCCTCTACCTACCACCATCCGGCCTCCACCTCCTCCCTACTCCTACGCTGTGAGGCAGACCTCATATCATGCTCTGGTCTCCACAGTATCATCCAACAAGGATCCTCCCCCAGTTCTGCCCTCTTTGAAATTCCCTGACAAGTCTGACTTGCCTCCTCCACCACCTTCTCCTCCACCTCCGTCTCCAGGGCTCTACTCTCTGATCACCTCTCAAGCTTTGCAGTGCGTCAAGCTTCGCTCAGTCAAGAAACAGGAAGTAACGCAGGGAAAACATGACCCTAATGACAGCAAATGCTACATAACAGACTGTGATGTAATGAATGAATCATTTCTGGATAGCCTTGCTAATACTGATACAAAGGTTTCAAGGCAAGGAGCAAATAATTTCATCAATCAATCTGCAAGTGGCAGTGAGGTAAATCAGTTAATAGTAAATGGCACTCTCCAAGTTAGTACTGAATTAAAAGAGCCAGAACTCAATGGGAAAGACCCAATAACAAGTGAAAGTGTAAATTCAAATAAAGAGTCAAGTGATGCTAATCTTAAAAGTTTAAATGACAACATCAAAGACCATGACGTTAAACTAAACACAGAAACGATCCAAAACTTCCAACTGGATGGACAACAGATGAAAAATTCGAACATCTGTCCTCCTCTAGAAAGTATCAAAGGCTCTAGTCTTGACGCCCCATCGGTAGAAACGTGTCCTGACGATGAGGAGGCATATCAAAGGAACACCAATATTTTAAACCTCCCATTGAAACAATCTTCTTCCGAAACAGACTCGGCAAAGCAAACAGGGCCAATGAGAGAAAACTTAAATAAAAAAGTTAATGAATGTAACACATTTACGTTTGAAATTCAGAGTGAGATAGATGTGAAAAACGATAAAAGAGATCTTCAGAGCCCGAGGAAGCTCTGCTCCCCAGGGAAACCCGTTCTACCTAAGAAGCCTGATCTTGACATTCTGGATCTTCTGAAATCCCCGAAGACTAAAAGAGGTCCAGGGGGGTTTAAGGACTCTGGGCAACTCACAGAGTCTTCCTTTCAACCTAATACTTTAGATTCCACACTATCCCAAACATATTCAGCAAGCAATATGCCATTGTCGAAGAATTTGACAAGCATTTTGGACAAATCGGAAATACCAGGATGCCCAGTCAACACAGGGAACTCACCTGACAGTTCCCCATATCAGCAAAAGCACAGGAAGTCAGATGTTCTGTTGAGCTGTCCCAAGATAGCAAAGCCATTTTTTGCATCCGAAAACACTGGAAGGAAACTGAAATGGGCTGCAGCAAACACTGATGGTTTAGACATTCAGGCCACAATAGACACCAGAGACATCTTAAAAACCATGGGCAACCCAAGATCTGGTAAAGACTATGGCGATGCTTGCAGCACACAACAAATAATCAGTAGGTACGACACTCATTGCTCTTCAGGATTAAAAGTACCGGGTGCCAGAGGAATCGGTAATATCTCTTCTACCTGGACTGAAGGAATCCAAACAGAAGCATCTGGGCCCATTTTAGGTGGGATCATTGGGAATGGGAAACAAGATGAAGAGAAAACCAGTCTCGTGCGGATTATGAAATCCTCACTTGCTGAAGAGGAAGAAAATTTTGATCAGGAGGGAGTGGAAGAAAGGGAGGAGAACACAGTAACGATGATAATGACTTCATCCAAAAAAGTAAATAAATCAAGGAGGAGGAGGAAACGGCAGCTAGGCCAAAAGTTGTTGATGATGTCACCAAAAATGAAGCCCTCTCCCTCCTCCTCATCATCATCCTCCTCCTCTCCTTCATCATCGTCTTCATCATCCTCGTCAGAAGATGAACGAGATGTAATAAAGGAAAGTAGCGACAGAATACTTAAAATCGAAGTGTGTGATCAAGATACAAGCGACTCTGAAAGCTCGTATGCTCTGATGGGTCAGAGGAGGTTTTCACTTAGCAGTTTGCTATCAAATGAGAGCCTACAAGGCGAACTTTCACTGCCAGACCTACGGATCAAGGAACCAGATGAAGAGGAGGAGGAACCAGGAAAGGATGGAGACCAGGGGAAAGGAGATGAGGTCGTAGAGGAAAGCAGAGCATCGGACGGTGAGTTGTGGATATTTTTTGTTAAAAGGAAAGGATTGAGTCAGAGTTAATGTGTAAAGCTGGAGCTTTCATGGGACACAGATTTTCAAACATTAACTTAGTTGGCCAACATCCCTGGTCCAAGAAGCAAGGAAAGTACGCTCTCTGGATATGCTCCATGCCTATTACAGCCATGGCTCTCAATCCTTTATCCTCTCCGAACCCACCCAATCACCGGCGACCGTTTTTATAGCATCCACTACTAATATCTAAGAATGCATGAACATTCACATTTTTACCAATACAGACATGTTAGAAATCGTTGGAAAGCTTGGATTCTCCAAAATTCAACCACCAAGCTCTTTACATGAACACAGCGAGCACCAAAGCAAAAATAACACAGATATTGCAGCATGTCAAAATGTAAACATGACAAAGCAGCCATGACAACATTCCTTTGAAGGCATCCAGAAGCTGTTTTCTAAATCCAGTTTCCAATTGTTTATACTCCATTCGTCCATAAGGGTCCACAGGTGAAAAGTAATCCAGCATATTTGTGATGAAAATATGCCATGATGAGAAAAATCGCCCATAACGTCCAGTCTTTGACATCAGAAAGGTTAGCTGGTCATAGCTAATGCTAATGCATCTTGCTAATTACTTCTTACTTACTTCTTAAAATGTTTGTCTGCAATGTTTGGTGTGTTTCTTTACACCAACTTCTTACCTACAAGACAAAAGTGTCTGCATCTTTGTTTGATGCGATTTGAGTAAGGGACAGCCGCTGAAGTCTCACAAGCGCTCCTTGCCTTTCAGCCAATGATGAAATTAATAGAGCGATATTATGCCTCATAGACTCCTGCTGTTACTGGTTAAGACAATGTGGCTATTTGGCTTTGTAGCCAATGAAATAAGTTTTCAAACAAGGCTCAACATGGCCCGGTTGCATCTTTGAGTCATGTTTGAACCGATGCAGCTTAGGCTGTGTTTTACTCACCCAATTATCATTTATATATTCACAATCTTAAAGGTGTTAGCTTTCAAATGAAGTATCACACATGTAATTTGGGCTAACAGTTCCTCAGTTATTTGCTTTTCCATTTGGGTATGCAAAATAGGTGATGATTGCTTTAAATTAGGTGGCTTTTAAGAGGTTTTAAACAAGCTAAATATATGTAAGCAGCTCCTTCTAGTTCATCACGGATTACATGTATTTAATCCAGTTTAAAGGTTCTTCAGTCTCCATGTTATCTGTGTCCTTGATGCACCATAACGCAGCAGTTATGGTCCATATTAATTAATTAAATTAAAGTCCTTTCTGTCTTGAACTTCTGGTTTCTGTGCAACTATTTCACCTTCCAGACGATGTTTTCATCAACGTTTCAGCGGAACAGATGTTGGGATCTGGTTGCCCTCGCACCACAGAGGATCTATTCACCATCATCCACAGGTATTCCTTAATTCACACTGATTGTTTATATTCTAACCAACATCAAGCCAAATTCTCATCTATATGCTTGATGCCTTTTTTTGCCCCTGGAGCAGTGCCGTGTGGGAAGGCACAGCATAAACAAGTTGGTGTTCAGGTTGCAGGTAAAACATAAAAGGTCGTCTGCGTGTGTGTCGCAGTTAACGTAGATATGCCCCCGCTTCTGCAGACACTATGGTGCACCTCGCCCTAACTGATGACCGCAGACAGGAGACCTCTGATTGGTCAATTCTACATCCGCTCTACACTATGCTTATTTCCTGTTTGGTACCTAATGGCAGAAACTCTGGCTGAAGTACCGTCCACAACGCCTGGAACACCTCGGACACTATCCCAGACACCGTGCACAATGCTAGTTAGTAGCTCCTTGTGACGGTCTGTTTGGTTTGTACCCGAAGCCAAAACACACCGCGCAACGGCAAGTCTTTGGGGAACACTACCGGGTGAAGTTCGTCCGGCATTGGATGAGGGGTTGTAGATGGTGTGGGGCTAGGAAGCTAAGACACGGAGAGATAGGCTCTGACTGGCCATATCTCAGTACATACATTTATACCTTACAAAATCACACACTCCCCCCAGGGGAACCAACCCACCCCACGTATAAAGAACTTTCTCACACTTGAACATTTGGAGGAAAATCAACTTGAGTTCATCAAGGCCGTTCCCTGTTAGGTTAATCTATCTTTCACGGGCCAGATGGATCTCCTAATAACAGCAGTCCTCCCCTTCATGCCATGGAGGAAGCTTTATAACTCATTCTTATCTCTCATGACCTTTGTTTGGAGCCTGTGAGGCTAAGGACAGACATATCTCAGCATTTTTTACTCCACAACGGTGAACAAGTTCGTCAAACAGACACACGAACACCCACAATCCTAGCTAGTTTGTGATTGTCCCTCTTGCATTGTGGCTGGAATATCATAGCGCAGACCAGGTTTAAATATTGGGCATAAATCAAAAATATCTGAATCATACCTGCGGCAAGCTAACTGCGACACACTGCTGTGGGAGTATGCAAAGCCTTTAGCTCCTAAATCCTGTGACGTAGCACCGTGGAGTTAGTCCTGCCAAGCCTTTGTCACCCAAGTAGGAAACTTAGATGTTCAGCTATAACCTTTTTTTTCCCAAGAGACCCATTTGAATCTTTTTTTTTTTTTTTTTTTTTTTTTATTTTTTTTTTTTTTACAGTGTCCTGTCTGGCAAGGTGGCAATAAGAATAATAATTGTCTTGATGCCAAAAGGAGCCCAACAGATTTTACTTTCACAAGTGTAGCGGTATCGCAATTGCCATACCGCTCCACTTGTTTCATGTATATAAATTGCTTTATTATAATTATGCAGGGAGTTTTACAGTTCATATGGACACTGCAATGTAAGTAGAGCAGAAAAACAGAAGAAGAAGAAGGAAAAAGAAAAAAACAGGACAAAAGATGAAAGAAAGAGGAGATAGGAAGGAGACAATGACAAAACATTTTCAGTCTGCTTCAACACCTGTAATGAGATGGAGAAAAAAAAAAAAAAAAAGAAAAAAGAACAGCACAACCAAAAAACATGGTACGACATATACAATAAAGCAAACACCTTGAAACTATCACTAAAGTAATATTATTAAGTCTGACATGTACTCTGTGTTACCTGAAGATATGAATGTGGGGTTTCTGTTTGGAAGTGAATCTCTAAGTACCTGAAGCCTAGCACCTGTAGTTCTGCCAAGCCTTTGTCACCCAAGTAGGAAACTTAGATGTTCAGCTATAACCTTTTTTTTCCCAAGAGACCCATTTGAATCTAATTCTATTCCTTGTTTCCTCCCCTCCCTGGTATTTGTGACTTCAACCTGAGCTGAGTGAGTCTGAAATGCACCAAACACAAGTGTCTAACTGTCGTCTTTTGTCTAATTTTCTTAGATCTAAGCAAAAGATGCTTGGAAAAAGAGACTTGGGAGAAAAGAAGCATTGTTTTCCTTCGTCTTCTTCATCGTCCTCCTCTTCTTCTCCAGAGATTCTCGCTGATCCCCCATCCTGTCTCACCAGAGCAGCAGGACTCAGGAATCACAGACCCGGCAGAAGTGAGAGTTTTAAGGCTCTCCTGCTGAGGAAAGGCAGCCGAGTTGAATCGTCTTCTCGAATCTCAGCAGTGGAGCGTCTTTTTGTAGGTCAGCTCCATCCTGCTCTTTCTAAACACCAGAAGAATCCTCCTGGTCCTCTGACTCCCGACGAGTTGAAGGCTGTTAACCCCTCCTCTGCTGTTGGGAATCCCAGTTCCCTGCTGTCTTTGAATTTCCCTCCGTTATCGCCTTCGCTCTCCATGATGTTTGGCTGGAAACGGCGGGATCTGATCCACAGTCAGCTCCTTCTCACATCCGCCTCTTCCTCACCCTTCCTGGTCTTTTCCTCCTCCCACATGCGTCCTCGGTCCCTAACTCCTCCCTGCTCCAGCAGCAGACGGTTCGCTGCCCGCTGCCGTCTCTTTGCTGCCCCCATGACTGCCATCTTGGAAGGGGAAGACGAGGAGATAGATGATGAGGTGTTTGTGGAGTCACCGGAGGATGATGATTCAAGTCTTTGCATGTTTGAAACTTCTTAGAGGATAAATTCACAAAAAGACTTTCTGGATGTTTTAAAAGGACCTCTGAAATGTGTGGATCTTCCAAACAAAGGTGAGCTTTGCTGACCTCTGCTGGAGCTGAATGGACATAAACGGCTCCAGAGGTCTGAGTGGTCCGTCCTCCTAACCTGACAACAGCCAGATGCATGTCTCGCTCCGGCTAGCTCCACTCACATACATCTGGGAACCCGCCATAGCAATTGCCTTTACTGAAGGCTGGGCCTTATCAAAACTCCTTGCATATGATTTGATAAGCCACTTGTCTGTCATCTTTATTGACGTGCTATTTCAACCACTCACACCGAAGCTAACCCGTGACGCTGTGAGAGGAGGAGCCATTTGGTAGATCAAGCTCTTGCCAAATCCGGTCGGGAGAAGGGCGAAAACATCGTTTCCACCAACAAAAGCCTTCAAAGCCGTTCTCTGATGTTCTTTTGATGAAACAATATCAGATAGATTGGACAACACAGAAGAAATAGCAGCATCAATGCTAGCGCTTGCTTCCTCAATGCGAGCCGCAATTGTTGTTGGAATCTCACGGTCGCTTCTCCACTCCAGGACACACCCGCCCTGCGTCCTGATTGGACAGACCATAAATTCGGTTGGGGAAATCACTTTCAATGAGCGGGTTCCCAGATGTATGTGAGTGGAGCTGGGCGGAGCTCGACATGCATCTGGCTGTTGTCAGGTTACCGTCCTCCTGGGTTTGCTCATGTTCGTGGGCTGAATTTCTGCAGAAATTCATTTTGAGCATCTATTGTTACTGCCATTTAGGTTACAGTTCATTGCAAAGGTTTTGCAACCAGACTTTGGACATTATTAAGAAAAAAATTGATTTTATTTCCTTCTCATAAAGTATTTTTTTACTTTATTACATTATATATACAGCTATATTAGGTTAGGAGTTATAAATTGGAAACATAAGAGTGTGTTGCTGTAGGGAAACCATGGCAACATGATTCTTATATTGAGTTTGATCTTGCTGGATCGTTGCATTTGCACCGTCGAACATTAGTTTTATAATTTACAGGAAATAAAGTACAAAAAAGGACGACGGAGTATTAGGGCCAGGCTAGAGATTTTTTTTTTGTCTTCAAACTCCAAGAATAAAGTCGCAACAGTATGATATTAAAGTAGTAAAATTACGAAAACAAAGTCATAAAATTCGGAGAAAAAAGTCCCAACAAAATTATGAGGATAAAATCATAAAATTATTAGAATAAAGTCATAAAATTATGATAATAAAGTCGTAAAATTACGAGAATAAAGTTGCAACATTATGATAATAAAGTCGTAAAATTACGAGACCAAAGTCATAAAATTCTGATAAAAAAGTCCCAACGAGAATTGTCATAAAATTACGCGAATAAAATCCAAATTTTGAGAATAAAGTCAAATTATAAGGTCGTAAAATTGCAAGAATAAAGTCGCAACTTTATGATAATAAAGTCGTAAAATTACGAGAATAAAGTCATAAAATTACGAGAATAAAGTCGTAAAATTACGAGAATAAAGTCATAAAATTATAAGGTCGTAAAATTACGAGAATAAAGTCACAACATTATGATAATAAAGTAGTAAAATTATGATAATAAAGTCGTAAAATTACGAGAATAAAGTCATAATATTATAAAGTCATAAAATTACGAGAATAAAGTCGTAAAATTACGAGAATAAAGTCGCAACATTATGATAATAAAGTAGTAAAATTATGATAATAAAGTCGTAAAATTACGAGAATAAAGTCATAAAATTATAAGGTCGTAAAATTAAAAGAATAAAGTCGCAACATTATGATAATAAAGTCGTAAAATTACGAGAATAAAGTAATAAACTTACGAGAATAAAGTCGTAAAATTACGAGAATAAAGTCATAAAATTATAAGGTCGTAAAATTACGAGAATAAAGTCGCAACACTATGATAATAAAGTAGTAAAATTATGATACTAAAGTAGTAAAATTATGATAATAAAGTCGTAAAATTACGAGAATAAAGTCGTAAAATTACGAGAATAAAGTCATAAAATTATAAGGTCGTAAAATTACGAGAATAAAGTCATAAAATTATAAGGTCGTAAATTACGAGAATAAAGTCGCAACATTATGATAATAAAGTAGTAAAATTATGATAATAAAGTCGTAAAATTACGAGAATAAAGTCATAAAATTATAAAGTCGTAAAATTACGAGAATAAAGTCGTAAAATTACGAGAATAAAGTCATAAAATTATAAGGTCGTAAAATTACGAGAATAAAGTCGTAAAATTACGAGAATAAAGTCGTAAAATTACGAGAATAAAGTCATAAAATTATAAGGTCATAAAATTACGAAAATAAAGTCGTAACATTATGATAATAAAGTAGTAAAATTCTCATAGTAAAGTCGTAAAATTACGAGAATAAAGTCGCAACATTATGATAATAAAGTAGTAAAATTCTCATAGTAAAGTCGTAAAATTACGAGAATAAAGTCGCAACATTATGATAATAAAGTCATAAAATTAGGAGACCAAAGTCATAAAATTCTGTGAAAAAAGTCACGACAATAGTCATAAAATTACGACAATAAAATTATAAAATTATGATAATAAAGTCTTAAAATTACGAGAATAAAATCATAAAATGAGGAGAAAGTCTTAAAATTATGCAACAAAAGTCACAACGAGAATAGTCATAAACTTATCAGAATAAAGTCATAAATTAGGAGAATAATATCATAACATTATGATAATAGATTTGTAAAATTACGAGAATAAAGCCCTAAAATTACGAGAAATAAGTTTTATTTTATGACAACTCTTCCCAGAATCCCTTTCTTCCCTAAAGTGAGGAATGTGGAGCATCATGTGAAGTTATACTTTAGCATCGGTTTGACAAATCAGGAAATCTTTTAGCAGCAGCATCAAACTGGGCAGGATGTCAAAGTGGACTCTGGTTGCTGATTGGTGGAGCTGGTCGACCGTCATCTGCTGGGCGGAGCTACAAGCTTTCTTTCTGAAACCGGTTGATGTTTGATGACTTAATTCGTGTAATATTTAAACTTTATTCTTAAAATAAGAAATAAATGAAAAAAATCTCTAGCCTGGTCTTAATACTTGTCGTAAAACTGCACAATGCACACAGCAAAAGATTTTCTATCCAATATTTAATCAGTTAGAACCAATTAAAAGACGGTAAAATCTTTTAGATTTCAAAAGGCATTTGTTGTTATGAGATTTAAAAACAACTCAATTTATTTCTAAACATTTGAAGACATAAAAAACAGATTTGCTATTACAGTTTTAGCCTTTTTATACGTCGTTACATTTCTAAAAATTTGTTATTTAAGTGGAAACATTTACACCATCGGTTCTTTCAAATAAGGGAAAAAGATGTTTTTAAGTAAGAAGCTGTTATTGGAGTTTTCATCTTTTCTTAACTTTTTTCTTTGGACTTTCTGAATTTTTAGATATTTCTAAGATATTTTCTTTGCTCTCATCTGCTTCAAAAGGACAGGTATTACCCGCCTCTTATTTGTTCTGTAAATAACCCTATTTTACTCCTATTTCTTATTTTGTTTTCATGTTTTTATCTGATTTCCTATTTGTATTACATGTTAAAATGACATTTAATGGCTAAGAGGATGTTTGTTTTTAAGAATAAGAACTCATCATTGTGAATGTAAGCAGTAGAAAAGATGTTTTAAATGTAAAAAAAAAAAAAAAGGTTTAGAAAGAAAGCACTGTGAGAGAAATATCAATATATAAAGTGACGGAAGAGAATGTGCTCAGAAGGGCAGATAGAGATAAATACTATATCTAATAAGACAAATAGCAATAAAGAAAAAAGTCTGGAGCTTTTTGTGTCGTTCTTTAAAGGTGATCTTTGTGTTTTCTGCTAGTTTTCTTTTTAGTTTCAGATTAGCATTTTTTAATGGAGCATAACACTATGGGGCGCCGTTTGTAAAGTTAAGCAGTCAAAAATCTGGAGCAATATTTATGGATATTCATTGTGATTCAGTGTGATTTAAAAGAAAAATAAGTCATTTTTTATTCACTATGTCATTCATTTATTTATTAAAACCTTACTTTTTAAATTAATATTTAGTTTTGGAGCTAAATATTTTGTTTGCTAATTAAAAATTTATTTTGTTAAATCCAAGTATATGTATATACACATGTATATATATATATATATATATATATATATATATATATATATATATATATACACATATACATACATACATATGTATACATACATACATATGTATACATACATACATATGTATATAAGCAACTTAAACTCAATAGAGTGTGGTTTAAAGCCCACATAATGAAATCAAAATGTCAAATATCAAAATAAAGTCACTAATGAAAACAGTAATTTAGAAGAAGACAGAAGAACAAACAACAACAAACAGGACATTGCAGAATAAACGTATAATGCTGGAGATCATGTAAAAGGTAAAATGCATTTCAGGCTTTTGGATTTTTCACAAATATAAGTTATTTGGGACATGCATTAGAACCTCTTTAAACCCACCTGTTAAGTGGGGGTAATAACTCCAGTAAAATGTTTACTAATATAGACAGGTTAGACATGGTTTAGATAGCTTAGATTAACACCAATTCAACCACCAAGATCATGTAGAACATGTTTTAGAAATTTTAAAGCCCTATTTGAAAGGCGTGCGGACGAAACACCATGTGACTGTATTTTGGCCTTTTCTATAAATAGATAAAGATGAGCAGGTGAGGAGAGGAGATTCGTTTACATGTAGTATTCTGAAGAGAGGGTTAGACCCGGCTTTTCGTTCAGATGAGAAAAGAGCCAAAAGCCGACTGTTAGCGGGTCGACGCAGTTTTTGAAAAGCTAAGGTTTTCTATATGAAAGCGTCTATATTGATGATCTGTTTGCTTCAGCTGCACCAAACATCCCAGCACAGCTGCATCATCCAGAGTCTGCTTCATGGGCCTTCATTTCCCATGAGTATTTGCGGGTCAAAGTGGACTGTTAGCTATGTTAGCTTAAAATCAATATATCTCATTTTATATGACCCAAAATAAACTTTGAAGATGTTTTAGGTTAGGATGTAGCACAGCAGTTGGTCACAATGTCACTGAATCATAAAAATAAGCTTCATTGTTTCCCAAGAATTCAGAACTTTTGTTTTCCTGGGAACTGACAACAATTTTTCCTGTGAACTAACTGCTTGTTTTTTTTCTAAGAACTGAGGACGGTCCTACTGGTTTTGGTTTGACACGTTTTGCTCGAGGAGCTTTGTTTATTTTCCGGTGCAGTCACAAACAGACAGTTAGACTTCCGCTAAGTTTTTTTAAAGATGTTTCGACACCTATGCAGGAGTCTTTGTCGATTCTTTGGGCTCGCACCAGAGCAAACTGTAGCTGGATTGCTGATGTATATAAAGGAAAAGTCGCTCATATTAAGAATTCAGACATCTGAAAGTTCATTAAATATAAACTTATTATACACTGTTCAATAAATGATAAATGTTTTTAATTCAGAGTAATTTTCATGTGAATGTGCTTTACTGGAGGCATCCATGTTTGTCAAAGAACACTACTGCCACCTACTGGTTTGTGACGTCACGGTGCGGTATCGGCTGTTGATCAAGTCCCAGTGCTGTATCTGGTGTTTGTCACAACGCGCTATTATCCAAGTCATCTTGAAAACATTCTTCTTTGAAATTTGGAGGATCAGGAATCTGAAAGGTGAAATAACTCTTTTATTCCCTCCTATTTTACCGGCTGTATCCTAACATCCAGCTGCCATGCACGTGGGCATTGTCAGTTTAACTATAGCTCTGGTGAATTGGGCAAAAATGGCCGAGCCCAGACCCAGTGATCAAGACGAAAATTATTGTTATTTTTTTTACTGATTAACGCTAATTTATTAAATCACCACGAACGTATTAGTTTTAGGTATAGATAATGATCCACTGATAATATCTTGCTGACCGGACTTTTTCTTTAAGCAGCATGGAGGTCCATCCTCCTGCACACATTCACAGAATTCTGACAGCTAACAAACATGCATTAAGCCATAGCCATGTCTGTTTTAGAGACTAAACTACTTATGTTGTTTTAATCACTTTCTGCTCTTCCATTATTGAAATAGCCTCAGCAGGGATCCGGAAAAAAAGTCAGAATTCGGAGTAAAAAAGTCAAACTTGTGAGATTAAAGTCAGAATTTTGAGGAAAAAAAGTCAGAATTCTAAAAAAAAAAAAAAAAAAAAAAAAAAAAAGGTCAGAATTCTGAGAAAAAAGTCAGAATTTTGAGAAAAAAGTCAGAATTCTGAGATTAAAGTCAGAATTTTGAGAAAAAAAAGTCAGATTTCTAAAAAAAAAAAAAGGTCGGAATTCTGAGAAAAAAGGTCAGAATTCTGAGAAAAAAGTCAAAATTGTGAGATTAAAGTCAGAATTCTGACTGTTTTTCCCGTATTAAACTGAAATAAAATTTAAAAATCAGTTAACCTTTTTGTATTTTTTCAGTGACCCTAATCCTCTCCTGTGGAAACGTAAAAAGAAACTGAGCGAAAGTTCGGGTGTCTTCCAATTTAAGCCTGTTTGTGGTCTTAATTTTAAATGAGTTTTTACAGACATATATCTAGTGCAGTGCTCAGAACTGACCACTGGGTGTCGCTTTGCAGCTCTCCGCCTGGACTAAAAACCATATATGGTAAAGAAGGCGGGAAGAGAAGGGGAGGGGCGGGGCCCGGTGAAAGTTGGCAGTAAATCTGAGCGTGTTGGCTCTCAGCCCGGCGGCTCAGTAATAACCGTCCTGTGACAGCAGCAGCTGTTCACACAACCAGGCAGCAGCAGCTCGCAGCAACATGAGCAGCTCCTGAAAACTTCTCCGAACCCGCCGGAGCTCCACCGCTCCGAGAGGAACCGCCGCCATGTCCCCGCTGCAGCTGTCCGTCTACTGGCGGCTGTCCCTCCTCTTCTTCTTCACGCCGTTCCTCTTCTTCCTCGACGTTTTCACGGCAGCCGTCGCGGCCAGAACGTGTCGCCATGAGAACGGCACTGAATCAGCCGCGTCCCTGCGCGGGACGTTCCCGCCCAGGGAAGGGAGGAACCAATCACAGCACGTAGAAGCTTCAGAACTGGAGGCTGATTGGAGGACGGATAGATTACAGGAAGAAGTGAGTAAAAATTATTATTTTTTTATTATAAAATTCTTTATAATAAAAAAAGAAATAAGTACAATTTCTATTAAAAATCGCCAGGGTTTCAACAACAATAATAATAATAAATAATTAAAAATGAAAATAGTGATTAAGTAAAACTAAAAGGATTACATAAATACTTTGAATTTAGAGCATAAAGTTTTAACAGCCGTTTTGTTATTGGAAGAAAAAATTATTTAATTGTTTTTTTTGAAAACATTTAGACTATAAACACGTCAGGATCCATGTTTCTATATCCACGTTTCCTTCTGTTAGTGACTGAGTTATAAAAATAACTTTAAATATCAACTTATTTTCTAACTGACTTGAGGTGGTTTCCACAGATGTTTACATGTTGGGAACCATCCATCAACTGGAAGGGTCCACATTCAGCCCTGTTAATGTGGAACAGCTGTTTTTCTCCCAGGCTGAAGTCAAACCTCCACATGTCTCTGTGCTGGTTTTGCTCCCTGGCAGCCTGGTGGACCGACACGTGGGCACTGACCGGGTCATCTCTGGGTCACCCGTCTCTGCAGTTCTTCTAGGAACTCTGAGCAGCTCTGTTACAGCTGAGTTTAGAGCCCCGGTAACTTTAGATTTCACCTTTTACCGCTGAATCTTTAATAAAGCGTCTGTATAATGCTTTAAAAAGTCATTTAAAGACACTTTTATTACCAATTTGTTACCAAATTAATGCTGTAAAATAATGGACGATGTTTGGTAGAAAACTCATGTAGAGGCAGGGGCGGTTTTAGGAAATTTGGAGCCCTCGGCAAGGGGCCCTTTTAATTGAGAAAACACATAAAACAGACCCATTATACAGATACAGCAATCTGAATTAGAACAGAAGAAAAACTAATAAATTCAGCCATAAAAATTAGAGTATAAAAAAATTCTTTTGAAAAAAACATTTGGCAGATTAAAAGTGGGATCCTCTCTCAATACCGATGAAGCTATCACCTTTTTTTTTTTTTTTTTACTTTTCATGCTGTCTCTAAAGGAATGAAAGATTTTTTCCAAGCACTAAGCTCACTTAGCTGATTGCTCCTTCCTGTGTTTCCAAAAAGGCCAAAGTAAATAACCCAGTCCTTCTTTTCACTGTAGACAAGTTTGTTCAGAAAACTTAGATTTCTCTTATTTCATATATTGATTTATGTTATTTACTCACTAAAAGCCTGTTTCACCTGCAAGGCCACTAAATTCCCCTGACTGAGGGTGGGGTGTTTATAGACAAGACGCCGCGTGGAGAGGATTACTCGCTGCTGTCAGCACCCAGTCTCAAAGGTCTGACCCCCATCGATTGGTTTAATCCTGTGCACCCCCCTCCCCCTTTAACAGATTGAATGCAGTGGGGTCTGAAGGCTCCAACAGGCTTCCGATGTGTCAATACATCAGTGCTGAAGTTCACTGATAGCTGAGGGGGCCAGATTTCTGAAAGCTAATCTGGGGGACATTTCCAGCTGGTAGATAAAAATAAACACATTTCAGGAAAAATTCAACAGGAAACTGGGAGAGAGATGCTTTCATCCATTTTTACACATTTCCTAATGTCTAATCTAGTGTAAAAATCCATGATTAATAACATTAATTAATCGATCCTGTTTATCAGTACAGAGTTTGTGGGAATTTCGCTCTGTTTCCATTCCAAAAACTGTAAATTAAACTTTTGTTTATATATAAAATTTGAAAAACATATTTTTTCTAAATAATGATAACTATAAAATGAAAAGGCCTCCAGTTTATTTATATTGTATCCTGGACAGCTGCAGTGCATTGGGTAGCCTTCAGCTGCCTGTATTAAAATCTGTGTCAATATTAAAACAGTTTAGTTCATTTTATATTCAGATTAAATTATATCAAACGTGTTTTCAATCATTCTGTTTCATTTTATCTGAGTCTATTTCCTCATTCCGGTTGCAGCCAATGTTTTATCTCACCTTTTGCTACATTTCCGGTCCTCATCTTTAGTAAAACAAACACATCAAAGCCATTTTTTTTATTACCTGGGCACAAATCAAGGATTTATCCCAGTAATCAGCTCAATTCAGATCAAATGAACCAATAACACTCTCACTGTAACACAGCATATGTTTATCTATGTATAGAAATGACCAAAACCCAGTCACATGGTGTTTCGTCCACACGCCTTTCAAATAGGGCTGTAAAATTTCTAAAACATGTTCTACATGAAACGCATAAAACTTTTCGTTTTATAGATGCGTAAACAAATAAAATGAGATTTAAAATTCCACCTGAGACGTGTGACTCTGCGGGATAAATGCAACAGCAGGTATTCATTTTTAGCCCCGCCCCCTAATGGCCGCCATCATTGGAAACTAGAGGCTCAGACCTATTCGGTTTGGTGATATTATTTGTACATTTCAATAAATCAAATCTTAGAAGCAAAATGCTTTGTCTCATGCAGAAGGTCTCCAATAAAGGAAATCAGCATGTTCGTCTGACCAGATTCCATATTATGAGTAAAAAAATGCAATTTTGCATTGTGCAAAAATCCCATTTCCGCCTAGCGCACTGCCCACTTAAACCTTTATGGAACAAAAATGCTTCAACTTATTCAGCACAGATTTGCTTTAGTTATAGTAAAGATGTGGATCTTTTTGATGAAGCTTCTAGTTAGAGTGGCTCAGGTTATCCTGAGCTATCTCTATAGTTCTGCTGCTATAGGCTTAGACTGCTGGAGGACATAGGGACCCCTTTTTCATCATTCTGCTTCATTCTATCTCTATTCTCCCACTCCCATTTTGCTTGACTTGTAGTCAATATGTGGATCTATAAACTCTGAGGGTTCTTCCAGGGTTTCAGATGGAGTTTTATGGTGTTTTGCTGTGTTTATTTTGGAAATTTTTTTTTAGTGAGGCTAAATATTTTTGTTTAATCACCTATAAATCAGACATGGTGACATTTAAAAGTTTCCTGAAAAATTTTCCTCAACGCCTTTTTGTCACAAAAATACAAACAATTGTATTTCCAACTTATAGTTTGGGGGGGTAAACTTGCTTTAATTCAAATTATGGAATTTTCTCCTGAGACCCTCAGGGTTTAAGGGATTAAAAGTGACGCTCTGATCCTGGTCTATATGCTAACAGTTGTTTCTGCGCGCAGCACGCTCTTTCTACTGTAATAACAGTTTACCCCCCTCATTCATAATAACTGTAAAATTGTCCAAAACGGGGACTGTCCCCTGAAATCTGGGACGACTGGTCAGCGTACTTAAAGCTGAGGGTTTCCTCTTAAAGAAATCTCATTGGTCAACCTTCTATTACTTCCTGTTAAAAAGGGAAAGGTTGATTTGTTAAACAGAAACATGTTTGAAGATGTGGTGAAGAATGTCCTCCCTGATGAATAAATGAAATAAAGTTCCAAAGGTTTACAGTCTGGACTTTACTCCAGGGACTTTTACATAACTTTTTAGATTTTCGCCTGAAATGTTAAACCCAGACGTTAAAATGATGAATTTTTAAACTCACTTTAGAACCAGGTGCTGCAGAGCTTTGATTAGCAGAGATGATAGCTTCACATTATAGACAGATGAAAGGTGACCTGTTAACTTTAGACGCATCTTTGAGCTCCAATTATACGACGGAGTGTTAAGGCCAGGATAGAGATTTAAAATTTTTTCTTTTATTTTGAGATAAACCACATTCCTCATTTTAGGGAAGAAAGTACTTATAGTAAGAGTCGTTATAAAATACAACTTGTTTCTCATAATATTAAAACTTTTCTCGTAATATTGCGACTTTATGTAATTTTACTACTTTATTCTCATAATTTTATGGCTTTTTCTCAAAATTCTAAGACTTTATTCTCTTAATTTTACAACTTTACAACTTTATTCTCGTAATTTTATGACTTTATCCTCGAAATTTTAAAACTTTATTCTTGTGATATTGCGACTTTGTCATTTTACGACTTTATTCTCGTAATTTTATGTTTTTTTCTCAAAATTCTAAGACTCTATTCTCTTAATTTTACAATTTTACTCTCGTAATTTTATGACTTTATTCTCGAAATAAAAAAAAAAGACTCAGTCATACTAATTAAGACTCTGAAAGGAGGTGAAAGTTTCCTGTTTTTATGGAGCAGAAACTCAAATGAGATTTACTGAGTTTCTACCTAAATGTCTTTTTTTAAATGCCCCCTGATGTTCATCACTCACTGATCAGACATGTATCTGTGTCAGACAGTGTGCGGTTGGACAGACTGGTTGTCTTATGGTCAGACTGCCTACATGGTGGGATTGCTGCTGGGATCTCTGGTGGGAGGAGCCATTTCAGACAGGTACACCCACCTGCACTCACTCATATCCCGTCAGCACGGTCATTCATTCTCTTACCTGCAGGATGATTCCTCTGCAGGTACGGGAAACGTCCGGTTCTGCTGGCGTGCGCCTGTCTGCACGCCTTCTGCGGCCTGCTGCCTGCCGTTTTTCCTCAGCCGCTCCTCTTCCTCGCCATCCGCTGCCTGACGGCGGTTTGCTGCTGCTGCATCAACATCTGCGCCTTCAGCCTGGGTAACACCGACATCACACCCAATAAGGTCCTGATGTTTAGCTGTTCCTTAGCGAAGGAGTTTAAGTTGCTCTAATCTCAGGTTGGAGGTTCAGATCAACCTGACCCGATCAGAGTCTGCTCCTCTGAAAAGCTTTATTAACCGTAATTAAATCCATCACCTGTAAGATCATTTCAATCAGATAGAAGAAGCAGAATGATGAAAAAGGGGTCCCTATGTCCTCCAGCAGTCTAAGCCTATAGCAGCAGAACTATAGAGATAGCTCAGGATAACCTGAGCCACTAACTAAAGCAAAATGTCCCATTTTCTTACTATTAAACCTATAATTAATGTAATATTTTTTAATTGTGTGTAATCCAACCATTAGTTGGGATCCTGAGTCCGTTCTGGTTCAGGCAATAAAACACTAGTTAAGCGGTTAGCAAAGGGCCTGAACACCCTGCCACATGGTCCACTCAGGACTTGTTTACATCTCCACATCGATAATTAAACCGCATTCCGTCTACATTAGTCATTCGTTTCCTCAAACATTAAGAACTGACATGTTTCCATGTGGCACGACGGAGTATTAGGGTGAGGCCAGACTTCTTTTTTTCCTTACTTCGAGAGTAAAGTCGTAAAAATTACGAGAATAAAGTCATAACTTTCTCATAATTTTATGACTTTATTTTCGTAATTTTAGAACTTTATTCTCGTAATGTTACGACTTTATTCTCAAAATAGAATTAAAAAACATCTCTAGCCTGGTCCTAATACTCTGTTGTACTTTTTCCCTTCAAGTTAAAAAAGGAAAATTTTTATAAGATTGGGACCAAATGGGCTGAGTACCTAAAACCAATTCTATCCTACTTCATTTGATTGTTCTTGTGATATTTCTTATGACTTTGTGGTTTCATTGCTCGAAGCGGTGCAATCCCCCTTATTGTTCAATTCTGTCTATTTTTGTTATCGTTACAACTAAATCATCTGGACTTTCTGTTTATATCTTCAGATACGATCTTAAATAGGTAAAGCTGTAATTACTGAATGCGATGGAAATTTGTCTAAATAAAATAAAAATATATGTATATATTAATAGTTTGACAATATTTTAAGGTTTTTTAAATTATTATTTTAAAGTGCAAATAATCCTGAAATGTAAAATGAAACAAAAGCAAACAACCCTCGTCTTTAGAGCTGATACTGAATTATTATTGGATCCAGCTGGAGGTTTCTTCCTGTTCAAAGGGAGTTTTTCCTCTCCACTGTCGCTACAAGCATGCTTAGTGTGAGGGATTGCTGAAGAGTCAATGAGTCGATGCAATCAACTGGTTTTCCTTAAATAGAAAACTTTGAATCAATCTGACTGGATGATCTGGTGAACTGGAAAGTGACCTGAGATGACATGATGTGAATTGGAGCTATAGAAATAAACTGAATAGAATTGGATCCAGCTAGTGACTGAGCTCTGTGTGACCTTTGACCTATGCAGCGACATAATGTTTCTGTTTTTAGTTCACGCAGACCTTTAGCTTTTTTTGTCCCATTTCCGTAAATGATGAAAGTAGAAATGTTAGAAAGATGATGATGATGATGATGCTGAAGCTGGAAACCAGCAGCTCTGTCTGATGGTTCCCACCTGTCTCAGCTGGATGGGCCTTTGTTCAGCTCTTTCCCTGCTGTGCTTGTCCGGCAGCCGTAGAGTGGACCCTCCCGGCCGCTCGCCTCTGGCCCCCCGCCTTCCTGCCGTTCTGCTTTAGCCTGGGAACGATGGGCGGAGCGCCGCTGGCCTGGCTGAGCCCCACCTGGACATACCTGCACCTGTGTCTGTCCCTGCCGCAGATCGTCTGCCTGCCTCTCTACCTGTGCGTCCCCTCCCCGCCCCCCCCCCGCCATCTTTATCCCGATCTCCTTTTATTTTATTCTCTCTCCGTGTTTCCAGATCCATCCCAGAGTCCCCTCGCTGGCTGCTGCTGCAGAGGAGAAAGGATGTTTTAGAGAGTTACCGTAGCAACAGCACCGCAGATAAAAAGTGTCTGGACCTGGTAAAACCGTCTGGCTGTAGAATCTAACAGTCCTGCTTCAGGCGGCCGGTTTAAACGGATGTGTTTCCGTTCAGCTGCTGGACGCCGCCTCCTCCGACCTGCAGAGAGCCGCCGAAGCTCAGGTGCCAACGGCTACCGCCGGCGGCCGCGGGCCGAGTGACCTCACCCACCTGAGGCACCCGACTATCCTGCTGCGGCTGTTCATCATGAGCTACCTCAGGTACGGATTTTGGCTTCCAGTAGAGATTAACGGGGGTGAACGGATCTCATGGTGTCCGATGATCCGGCGCTAAAAGTATGGCAGCAATATTGTTGCAAAATTATTTGCAAATGTGTGGAGAGTTGTGCGTCTTTATCTCGATTTTTGTGTGTGCAGCAGGATTTAAAATGTGAAATAAATCTAGAAATGTGTGAAGAGATTTGTGTTTGTAGCAAAATCTGCAAATGTGTAAAACTACATGTGTTCGTTATCTGGTTTGCAAATATGTAAAAAATCCACAAATCTGTATTCAGATCTACAAATGTGCACAAAGATCAGCAAATGTGCACAAAGATCTGCAAATGTGCACAAAGATTTGCAAATGTGCACAAAGATTTGCAAATGTGCACTGAGATCTACAAATGTGCACTATGATCAGCAGATGTGCACTGAGATCAGCAGATGTGCACTAAGATCTACAAATGTGCACTATGATCAGCAGATGTGCACTATGATCAGCAGATGTGCACTTTGATCTGCAAATGTGCACTGAGATCTACAAATGTGCACAAAGATCAGCAAATGTGCACAAAGATCTGCAAATGTGCACAAAGATTTGCAAATGTGCACAAAGATTTGCAAATGTGCACTTTGATCTGCAAATGTGCACTGAGATCTACAAATGTGCACTATGATCAGCAGATGTGCACTATGATCAGCAGATGTGCACTTTGATCTGCAAATGTGCACTGAGATCTACAAATGTGCACTATGATCAGCAGATGTGCACTGAGATCAGCAGATGTGCACTAAGATCTACAAATGTGCACTATGATCAGCAGATGTGCACTATGATCAGCAGATGTGCACTATGATCAGCAGATGTGCACTTTGATCTGCAAATGTGCACTGAGATCTACAAATGTGCAGTATGATCTACAAATGTGCACTATGATCAGCAGATGTGCACAAAGATCTGCAAATGTGCACAAAGATTTGCAAATGTGCACAAAGATTTGCAAATGTGCACTTTGATCTGCAAATGTGCACTGAGATCTACAAATGTGCACTATGATCAGCAGATGTGCACTGAGATCTACAAATGTGCACTATGATCAGCAGATGTGCACTGAGATCAGCAGATGTGCACTAAGATCTACAAATGTGCACTATGATCAGCAGATGTGCACTATGATCTGCAAATGTGCACTGAGATCTACAAATGTGCAGTATGATCTACAAATGTGCACTATGATCAGCAGATGTGCACTATGATCAGCAGATGTGCACTTTGATCTGCAAATGTGCACTTTGATCTGCAAATGTTCACAAAGATCTGCAAATGTGCACAAAGATCTGCAAATGTTCACAAAGATCTGCAAATGTGCACAAAGATCTGCAAATGTTCACAAAGATTTGCAAATGTGCACTTTGATCTGCAAATGTGCACTGAGATCTACAAATGTGCACAAAGATCTGCAAATGTTCACAAAGATCTGCAAATGTGCACAAAGATTTGCAAATGTTCACAAAGATCTGCAAATGTGCACTAAGATCTGCAAATGTGCACTAAGATCTGCAAATGTTCACAAAGATCTGCAAATGTGCACTAAGATCTGCAAATGTTCACTAAGATCTGCAAATGTGCACTAAGATCTGCAAATGTTCACAAAGATCAGCAAATGTGCACAAAGATCTGCAAATGTGCACAAAGATTTGCAAATGTGCACAAAGATTTGCAAATGTGCACTTTGATCTGCAAATGTGCACTGAGATCTACAAATGTGCACTATGATCAGCAGATGTGCACTATGATCAGCAGATGTGCACTTTGATCTGCAAATGTGCACTGAGATCTACAAATGTGCACTATGATCAGCAGATGTGCACTGAGATCAGCAGATGTGCACTAAGATCTACAAATGTGCACTATGATCAGCAGATGTGCACTATGATCAGCAGATGTGCACTTTGATCTACAAATGTGCACTATGATCAGCAGATGTGCACTGAGATCAGCAGATGTGCACTAAGATCTACAAATGTGCACTATGATCAGCAGATGTGCACTATGATCAGCAGATGTGCACTTTGATCTGCAAATGTGCACTGAGATCTACAAATGTGCAGTATGATCTACAAATGTGCACTATGATCAGCAGATGTGCACTATGATCAGCAGATGTGCACTTTGATCTGCAAATGTGCACTGAGATCTACAAATGTGCAGTATGATCTACAAATGTGCACTATGATCAGCAGATGTGCACTTTGATCTGCAAATGTGCACTGAAATCTACAAATGTGCAGTATGATCTACAAATGTGCAGTATGATCTACAAATGTGCACTATGATCAGCAGATGTGCACTATGATCAGCAGATGTGCACTATGATCAGCAGATGTGCACTTTGATCTGCAAATGTGCACTGAGATCTACAAATGTGCAGTATGATCTACAAATGTGCACTATGATCAGCAGATGTGCACAAAGATCTGCAAATGTGCACAAAGATTTGCAAATGTGCACAAAGATTTGCAAATGTGCACTTTGATCTGCAAATGTGCACTGAGATCTACAAATGTGCACTATGATCAGCAGATGTGCACTGAGATCAGCAGATGTGCACTAAGATCTACAAATGTGCACTATGATCAGCAGATGTGCACTATGATCAGCAGATGTGCACTTTGATCTGCAAATGTGCACTGAGATCTACAAATGTGCAGTATGATCTACAAATGTGCACTATGATCAGCAGATGTGCACTGAGATCAGCAGATGTGCACTTTGATCTACAAATCTGCACTATGATCAGCAGATGTGCACTTTGATCTGCAAATGTGCACTGAGATCTACAAATGTGCAGTATGATCTACAAATGTGCACTATGATCAGCAGATGTGCACTGAGATCAGCAGATGTGCACTAAGATCTACAAATCTGCACTATGATCAGCAGATGTGCACTATGATCAGCAGATGTGCACTTTGATCTGCAAATGTGCACTAAGATCTACAAATGTGCACTATGATCTGCAAATGTGCACTGAGATCTACAAATGTGCACAAAGATCAGCAAATGTGCACAAAGATCTGCAAATGTGCACAAAGATTTGCAAATGTGCACTTTGATCTGCAAATGTGCACTGAGATCTACAAATGTGCACTATGATCAGCAGATGTGCACTATGATAAGCAGATGTGCACTTTGATCAGCAGATGTGCACTGAGATCAGCAGATGTGCACTAAGATCTACAAATGTGCACTATGATCAGCAGATGTGCACTATGATCTGCAAATGTGCACTAAGATCTACAAATGTGCACTATGATCTGCAAATGTGCACTGAGATCTACAAATGTGCACTAAGATCTACAAATGTGCACTGAGATCAGCAGATGGGCACTAAGATCTACAAATGTGCACTATGATCTATAAATGTGCACTATGATCTATAAATGTGCACTAAGATCTATAAATGTGCACTAAGATCTGCAAATGTGCACTAAGATCTGCAAATGTGCACTATGATCAGCAAATGTGCACTAAGATCTGCAAATGTGCACTAAGATCTGCAAATGTGCACTGAGATCTACAAATGTGCACTATGATCAGCAGATGTGCACTGAGATCAGCAGATGTGCACTAAGATCTACAAATGTGCACTATGATCAGCAGATGTGCACTATGATCAGCAGATGTGCACTATGATCAGCAGATGTGCACTTTGATCTGCAAATGTGCACTGAGATCTACAAATGTGCAGTATGATCTACAAATGTGCACTATGATCAGCAGATGTGCACAAAGATCTGCAAATGTGCACAAAGATTTGCAAATGTGCACAAAGATTTGCAAATGTGCACTTTGATCTGCAAATGTGCACTGAGATCTACAAATGTGCACTATGATCAGCAGATGTGCACTGAGATCTACAAATGTGCACTATGATCAGCAGATGTGCACTGAGATCAGCAGATGTGCACTAAGATCTACAAATGTGCACTATGATCAGCAGATGTGCACTATGATCTGCAAATGTGCACTGAGATCTACAAATGTGCAGTATGATCTACAAATGTGCACTATGATCAGCAGATGTGCACTATGATCAGCAGATGTGCACTTTGATCTGCAAATGTGCACTTTGATCTGCAAATGTTCACAAAGATCTGCAAATGTGCACAAAGATCTGCAAATGTTCACAAAGATCTGCAAATGTGCACAAAGATCTGCAAATGTTCACAAAGATTTGCAAATGTGCACTTTGATCTGCAAATGTGCACTGAGATCTACAAATGTTCACAAAGATCTGCAAATGTTCACAAAGATCTGCAAATGTGCACTAAGTTCTGTAAATGTACAGGAAGATTTGAAATGTTCACTAAGATCTGCAAATGTGCACTAAGATCTGCAAATGTTCACAAAGATCTGCAAATGTGCACTAAGATCTGCAAATGTTCACTAAGATCTGCAAATGTGCACTAAGATCTGCAAATGTTCACAAAGATCTGCAAATGTGCACAAAGATCTGCAAATGTTCACAAAGATTTGCAAATGTGCACAAAGATTTGCAAATGTGCACTTTGATCTGCAAATGTGCACTGAGATCTACAAATGTGCACTATGATCAGCAGATGTGCACTATGATCAGCAGATGTGCACTTTGATCTGCAAATGTGCACTGAGATCTACAAATGTGCACTATGATCAGCAGATGTGCACTGAGATCAGCAGATGTGCACTAAGATCTACAAATGTGCACTATGATCAGCAGATGTGCACTATGATCAGCAGATGTGCACTTTGATCTACAAATGTGCACTATGATCAGCAGATGTGCACTGAGATCAGCAGATGTGCACTAAGATCTACAAATGTGCACTATGATCAGCAGATGTGCACTATGATCAGCAGATGTGCACTTTGATCTGCAAATGTGCACTGAGATCTACAAATGTGCAGTATGATCTACAAATGTGCACTATGATCAGCAGATGTGCACTATGATCAGCAGATGTGCACTTTGATCTGCAAATGTGCACTGAGATCTACAAATGTGCAGTATGATCTACAAATGTGCACTATGATCAGCAGATGTGCACTTTGATCTGCAAATGTGCACTGAAATCTACAAATGTGCAGTATGATCTACAAATGTGCAGTATGATCTACAAATGTGCACTATGATCAGCAGATGTGCACTATGATCAGCAGATGTGCACTATGATCAGCAGATGTGCACTTTGATCTGCAAATGTGCACTGAGATCTACAAATGTGCAGTATGATCTACAAATGTGCACTATGATCAGCAGATGTGCACAAAGATCTGCAAATGTGCACAAAGATTTGCAAATGTGCACAAAGATTTGCAAATGTGCACTTTGATCTGCAAATGTGCACTGAGATCTACAAATGTGCACTATGATCAGCAGATGTGCACTGAGATCAGCAGATGTGCACTAAGATCTACAAATGTGCACTATGATCAGCAGATGTGCACTATGATCAGCAGATGTGCACTTTGATCTGCAAATGTGCACTGAGATCTACAAATGTGCAGTATGATCTACAAATGTGCACTATGATCAGCAGATGTGCACTGAGATCAGCAGATGTGCACTTTGATCTACAAATCTGCACTATGATCAGCAGATGTGCACTTTGATCTGCAAATGTGCACTGAGATCTACAAATGTGCAGTATGATCTACAAATGTGCACTATGATCAGCAGATGTGCACTGAGATCAGCAGATGTGCACTAAGATCTACAAATCTGCACTATGATCAGCAGATGTGCACTATGATCAGCAGATGTGCACTTTGATCTGCAAATGTGCACTAAGATCTACAAATGTGCACTATGATCTGCAAATGTGCACTGAGATCTACAAATGTGCACAAAGATCAGCAAATGTGCACAAAGATCTGCAAATGTGCACAAAGATTTGCAAATGTGCACTTTGATCTGCAAATGTGCACTGAGATCTACAAATGTGCACTATGATCAGCAGATGTGCACTATGATAAGCAGATGTGCACTTTGATCAGCAGATGTGCACTGAGATCAGCAGATGTGCACTAAGATCTACAAATGTGCACTATGATCAGCAGATGTGCACTATGATCTGCAAATGTGCACTAAGATCTACAAATGTGCACTATGATCTGCAAATGTGCACTGAGATCTACAAATGTGCACTAAGATCTACAAATGTGCACTGAGATCAGCAGATGGGCACTAAGATCTACAAATGTGCACTATGATCTATAAATGTGCACTAAGATCTGCAAATGTTCACTAAGATCTGCAAATGTGCACTAAGATCTGCAAATGTGCACTAAGATCTGCAAATGTTCACTAAGATCTGCAAATGTGCACTAAGATCTGCAAATGTTCACTAAGATCTGCAAATGTGCACTAAGATCTGCAAATGTGCACTAAGATCTGCAAATGTGCACTAAGATCTACAAATGTGCACTAAGATCTAGAAATGTGCACTAAGATCTGCAAATGTGCACTAAGATCTGCAAATGTGCACTAAGATCTGCAAATGTGCACTATGATCAGCAAATGTGCACTAAGATCTACAAATGTGCACTAAGATCTGCAAATGTGCACTATGATCAGCAAATGTGCACTATTATCTACAAATGTGCACTATTATCTACAAATGTGCACTATGATCAGCAAATGTGCACTAAGATCTACAAATGTGCACTAAGATCTGCAAATGTGCACTTTGATCAGCAAATGTGCACTATGATCAGCAAACGTGCACTAAGATCTACAAATGTGCACTATGATCTATAAATGTGCACTAAGATCTATAAATGTGCACTAAGATCTGCAAATGTGCACTATGATCAGCAAATGTGCACTATGATCTACAAATGTGCACTATGATCTACAAATGTGCACTATGATCTACAAATGTGCACTAAGATCTATAAATGTGCACTAAGATCTGCAAATGTGCACTATGATCAGCAAATGTGCACTATGATCAGCAAATGTGCACTATGATCAGCAAATGTGCACTAAGATCTACAAATGTGCACTATGATCTATAAATGTGCACTAAGATTTGCAAATGTGCACTAAGATCTGCAAATGTGCACTATGATCTGCAAATGTGCACTATGATCTGCAAATGTGCATTATGATCAGCAAATGTGCACTAAAATCCACTAAGATCAGCAAATGTGTTTTAAAAGTGTTGCGCTCTGCTCCTCGTCTCTACGTGCTCCCATAAGCTAACTGTTTTTCCTGGTGGCAGCATGCTCACACGCTCTTCCTACCGTAATAACAATCCCCCCCTCCCCATTCATAAAACCGTCAAATCTGGGACATTTCGGGGGACAGCTTCAGTCGAGAATTTGTAGATCTGAACACAGATTTGTGCTTTTTGTTGTTTTTTTTTACAAATTTGTAAACCGGATTAAACACACTAGTTACTAGTTTTCCACATTTGCAGATTGTTGCAGACACACTAATCTCCTCACACATTTCCAGATTTATTTACACATTTTCAAATCCCGCTGCACACACAAATCGAGATAAAGACACACAACTCTCCACACGTGCAAATAATTTTGCAACAATATTGCTCCCATATTAAAGTCGAACCAGATAATTAAAGCATCCATGAACTTTGACTGTAGTTTGTCAAAACACTGAGAACCACACCGTCCCAAAGCTGCACCTATCAGCCGCTGTTACGCAACTCTAGTTATGCAATAATCAAAGTTATGCAAGAAACACTTATCAGTCACTGTTTCTAGGAGGTGGAACACGTGCAGATATGATGTGAGGAGCCAACTCCATGAATTATTGAAGCAGTTCTGCTAAAGTTCACTGCAGCAAAGCAGCTCAGGTCCAAACTGGAGATCAGGTCCGTTATTCTGAAGAAAACCGACGCCGAGGCGGAAATATGCAAACCTCACTGTTCAAACGTCTGACTTGTTAAGACGTGTTTAACAAACAGCAGAAAGGGAACAAAACAGGGGAAAGGTTGAACAGGGAGCAGGAGACACTTTATACTTAAATTCTGAACATGTTCTGTTCTTTAAATGCATCTCTGCTCATAAAAAAGGAATCAGATTGTTGTTTTGCACGAAAGATTTACAGAAGTAGGTCAAACTGCAGAGGAGATGCGTGTCCCGGTCGATTCTCTGATAACCGAACGATTGAAGTCATCCTGACTTAAAACCTGAAAATCCAGACAAACCAACAGAGAATAAAAACAAGCATCCAGACTGCAGGGACGCTTTAATTAGACGACCTGGGAGCTTTCATCTCAGCACTACGACCCAGTATTAGGGCCAGTTTACGACTTTATATACCAGGATAAAGTCGGAATATTACGAGAATAAACCAGAGTCCAGTTTGATGCTGCTGCTAAAAGATTTCCTGATTTGTCAAACCGATGCTAAAGTAGAACTTTACACGATGCTCCACATTCCTCATTTTAGGGAACAAATGGCTTCTTTTAGCAGTTGTCATAAAATGCAACTTGTTTATCATAATTTTAGGACTTTATTCTCTTAATATTACGAGTTTACTTTATTCTTGAAATAGAAGAAAACAAAATCTCTCGCCTGGCCCTAATACCCCGCCATGTAGCACAAACATCAAAAGCTAATCTAAGAGGTTTGAATAGAAATTTTGGATTTGAAGTTTGAATACATTAGTGATGAACTCTGAGTTATACGAGTCTAGATTGAGAGAGTCTCTAAGGCGTGCTTCGTGTTTACGGAAGTAAACATGGATGGTAGCGCTGGGTAAGCTCTAACTCCAGTTCCCTCCCGTCTCCCTGCAGCGCCGCCACCGCCCTGACCTACTACGGGATCTGCCTGAACATCGGCTCGTTCGGCGTTGGCGTTTACGCCGCCCAGTTCTTCTCCGGCCTGTCGGAGGCCCCCTGCCTGCTGGTCCCTTTGGTTCGGATGGGGCGGCGGCTCATCTGCATGTTGGCTCTGTTCCTGAGCGGAAGCGCCTGCCTCGTATCACTGCTGCTGTCCAGATACCACGGTGAGCAGCAGCAGGAAAGCCGTGCAAACATTTCACTCCGTCTGGCATCATTCATATCCCTGCTGACACACCAGATTAAATCCTTTACTGGGATTACGATCTAGAAGGCATTTTCTTTGCTTTTACTCCATGACTCCTATAGGTGCTGCTTTCATAGCCATGGGGTCAGCAGCGGTTCTAGACCAAATGGGGGCACAGAAAAGCATGAAGCAAAAAAAAAAAAAAAAAAACGAGGCAAGGTATCAAATATATTGAGAGAGCTGCATGAAGTGATATTTCCTTTCAGTTAGTTTAATTAAAAATGTCTTCCAACTGAAAATATTTATTTTTGGCTTGAAAATGTTCATTTGTACGGAAGAAGATTAGGGCCACTGGAAAAAAAAAAAAAAAACATTCACGTTTTTAAATATTATTTCCGTTTAATATGGGAAAAGGTAAGAATTCTAAGATTAAAGAAGGAATTCTGACTTTAATCTGAGAATTCTGACTTAAATCTGACAGATAACAAACATGTTAGCATCCAGCCGTAGCCATGTCTGTTTTAGAGACTAGCTCTCTTGTTTTAATGACCTTCTGCTCTTCCATTAATCAAATAGCATCACCACTGACCCTCAGGGATGGAAAAAGACGCCTAATTCCATCATTTTCCACCAATGTGTTCCTGTTTCTCTCAAACAACTGAAGCTGAGAGCTCCACATCTCTGCCTTCATGGCGCCCATCAGCATTAAGATCCACAATTCTCAGATTAAAGTCAGAATTCTGAGATTAAAGTCAGAAAATTCTGTGAAAAAAACAACTTTTTTCTCAGCTGCCATTGTGTGGTGCCTGGGGAACATGTGGGGATTAAGGGTCTTGCTCAGGGACCCAGAGTGGCAGTCTGGGGGAGTGGAGGATCAAACTCACAATCAAAGGATTCAAAGCCCTATGCCCTAACCACTAGGCCGCCACCCCCTCCCAAATAAGCTATTATTTGGAATATTAGGTCAATATACATTAAGAATTTAGGAATTTTACATATTTTGAACTTTTGAATGACCATAAAATAAGGATTAGAACTCAAGAAAAAACCGATAATTTCAGCCCTAAAAGTATTTTGTAAAGGGTATTTGTTTTGTATTTTTGAAAAAAAAACATTTAGCAGATGAAAACTGGTATCCTATCTCAGTACCACTGAAGCTTTCACCTTATTGTTTTTAAATAATTAGTAAAACTGAATTTATTAAAAAAGAAAAAAAAAATGAAATAGATCCAAAGGACCCATCAGTAACCATGTCTGTTCCAGCGCAGATCATCATTAGAATTTATTTGAGTATTATGTCATCAGTAGACATGATCTACAGGGGCACTGGCCCCCGTCGGCCCCTGTCTGGAACCGCCCATGCATAGAGTTCCTGGATGGTTTTTGATCCCTGTTTCCGTGTTCCTGCAGGAACGCCGGCGCTGGTCATGAGTCTGGCTCTGCTGGGGAAGCTGTGCATCCTGGCGGCGACCTTCATCTCCGTCCTGTACTGCATCGAGCTGTTTCCTACCGTGGTCAGGTACCCGTTACCATAGCAACCCGTCTGAGGATGGGTGGAGTCTAGTTCATTAGTTCAGTCCTGGTTCTTCACACAGAGGGAGGATTTTAAACCCAGATTACTGTGTTTATTCATCTCTGAACTCAGATGAAGAGTTTTTAGCAGAAACATTTAGTTATTCTTGATCAGTCGTGGGAAAGAAACATTTTCTAAAGAGTTTATTAGAAATGTGTGGCTGAAAAAAAGGTTTAAAAGCTACGCTGATGACTGGAGTCTCCACATGACGGCTAGATGACCTGCAGCTTAACTCAGATCTACTTGTCTTTGCGGAGTTTCTTAAAAACCTCTAACCCTTTAAGCCCGGTTGGCCCGGTAACGGGCCCAGCTGACAGCATCCATTTATAGAAATGGCCAAAACACAAGTTAGAAGTTGTTGGACAGAAGTTCTGGACTAGTTCTGAATACTCCATGTATACGTCTAAAATGAAAAAAATCCATAGAAAGTTGAGCGTATGGCAGCGTTCAGCATATGGCAGCGTTCAGCGTAAGGCAGCGTTCAGTGTATGGCAGCGTCCTGCGACGTGTGGCAGACGCTGGCTAAATAAGCCAGGTGTGACGGGGCCTCAAATGGGCTTTCATGGTGTTTATTTTGGAAAATTTGCTAAATATTTCAAATTTTTCCTTCGTTTAATCACCTAGAAATCAGACATGGTGACATTTAAAATAGTGGTTCCACCTGATAGATATTCCTCAACGCCTTCCTGTCACACAAATACAAACTATTGTATTTCCAATGTGTAGTTAGGGAGCTGAACTTGCTTTAATTCAGATGTCATTTCAGGTGGAATTTGCTGCTAAGCCTCTCTGGGCTTTAGGGGTGAACTCACTATTGATGCTGAAGCTCCAAACTAAACATGTCAGCGTCGGGTTTGTTTCAGGCCTAAATCCTTTCTTTGTTCTCATCCCTGGCTGCCGCACACGGGCTAACGCTGGCCCTGGCTGCCGCACACGGGCTAACGTTGGGCCTGGCTGCCGCACACGGGCTAACGTTGGCCCTGGCTGCCGCACACGGGCTAACGTTGGCCCTGGCTGCCGCACACGGGCTAACGTTGGGCCTGGCTGCCGCACACGGGCTAACGTTGGCCCTGGCTGCCGCACACGGGCTAACGTTGGCCCTGGCTGCCGCACACGGGCTAACGTTGGGCCTGGCTGCCGCACACGGGCTAACGTTGGCCCTGGCTGCCGCACACGGGCTAACGTTGGGCCTGGCTGCCGCACATGGGCTAACGTTGGCCCTGGCTGCCGCACACGGGCTAACGTTGGCCCTGGCTGCCGCACACGGGCTAACGTTGGCCCTGGCTGCCGCACACGGGCTAACGTTGGCCCTGGCTGCCGCACACGGGCTAACGTTGGCCCTGGCTGCCGCACACGGGCTAACGTTGGCCCTGGCTGCTGCAGACGGCCATTATACTTTTAAGCATCACTATATGGCCTATTTTACCGATTTAATAGGCAATTATAAAACATTTCAGAAGATGAGAGGACCGCAGCAACCAGCGGACCTCCGAGGCTAACCGCAGCCAGGACCAACGTCGGCCAACGCTGCCGTAGACGGGCCAACGCCGGCCAACGCTGCCTTAGACGGGCCAACGTCGGCCAACGCTGCCGTAGACGGGCCAACGCCGGCCAACGCTGCCGTAGACGGGCCAACGCTGCCGTAGACGGGCCAACGTCTGCCAACGCTGCCGTAGATGGGCCAACGTTGGCCAACGCTGCCGTAGAAGGGCCAACGTTGGCCAACGCTGCCGTAGATGGGCCAACATCGGCCGCTGTGGTAGACGGGCCAACGCTACGTCAGCCGGTACACAGATTGTGTGCTCAGTAAACAGATTGAGAAACGGCCTGAGAATCCTGCAGGAAGGTTTGAATAGGTCTGAAATCCACTTGGCTTCAGGGTGTTTATGTTTTAAACTAGAATGACTGAAAAATGTTTAAAATCCTGCTGAGTGTCATAAACCGATGGGTAAAGGGACACCAACGTCCTCCTCTTCCTGCCCCCAGACAGCGCTGCTTATCTCTGGTCAACCTGTCGTACCGCCTCGGTTGTCTGGTCACCACCTTCGTACCGCCCAGCCCCACCGGCGCCATCTCATTGGCTGCGATGGTGGTGTACAGCAGCGGACCAATCGTAGGCTGCGGCCTGTGCCTCCTGCTCCCAGAAACCAGCGGGGTGCCGCTTCCCGACTCGTTGGAGGACTGCAACAGGCAGCCCAAGAACCAAGCGGCCAGCTTCAGCGCCCTCTGGAGGCCACGGTGAGAACAGCTCCAGGTCAAAGGGCAAACGGTGACCGACTGTTACTGACAGCCTGTTCTCTTCTGATTGTTGTCAGGAAAACCAAGACCACAGAGATTCCTCCACCAGAGAAGGTCGACGTCCAGACACCAGACGCACCGTTCCTTTAACGAGGAAAACGATTGTCTGTGTTGGATTCTACCTTAGGATCAAACGGTTGGGTTCTTCTGAGGAAACAGAAGACTTGGTGTTTATTGCTGAAATGAACGGATCTGAACAAACAGTCTGCTGGTTCGTCTGCAGCCCGGATCCGGTTCCACTGACAGAACCTCATTCCTAAACACGGTCCGGTCCGGACTCATGGAGACCTGAACACTATGGAAACAACTAAACTGGTGGAACTGCGCCCCCAACTGGTCAAAATATAAAGTGGGCGCATCAGGATATTTCAATCATGTTTATAGTTTGAGCCGTGATTTAATTTGTGTTCTTTCTAGTGTTTTGGTTAAAAAAATAAATTAACTGCATTTGTGAGGAGCTGAGGTTTAATTCCTGTAGTTACAGCATCATCTGCAGGAAAAGATGTCTGACCTCTGTCTGTGTGAGAAGAGACTGGTTCTCCTGCTCCGTTAAAACCAGTTTATTCTAAAGTAAAAACTAGCAGAGATGGGAAGTAACGAAGTACAAATACTTCGTTACTGTACTCAAGTAGATTTTTCTGATATTTTTACTTTACTTTACTACTTATTTTTATGGCGACTTTTTACTTCTACTCCTTACATTTTTACACAAATATCTGTACTTTCTACTCCTTACATTTTAAAAAATTGTCTCGTTACTTTAGTTTTGAATCATTTCAATGGAGTTACCGTTATTATTTTTCACGTCATCAATACCAAATTCAATCTAATTGGATGGGAATCTACGTTGCATTTGACGCACCGCTACAAGATGAATCGACAGATTCGGCGGTATTCATTGGCGGCAAATCATTGCAGCTTGGTGGCGGTGGCGTTAGCATAGTAGCATGGACGACGAGATGATTGAAAATGAACACAACGGAGATCTAGTCCTATTGGCAGACATCCATTTAAAATGTAGGCAACAGCATGAAAAAAGTGGTTTCTACTTTTACTTTGATACTTTAAGTAAATTTACAAGCCTGTACTTTGTTACTTTTACTTGAGTAAAGAAGTTTAATCAGTACTTCCACTTTTACCAGAGTATTTTTTAACACAAGTATCTGTACTTTTACTCAAGTACGGAAAGTGAGTACTTTTGCCATCTCTGAAAACTAGTGATGATAAACTCCCCGTGAAGCTCGCTTCCTTTCAAAAACAAGCGTTATGCTGAAAAACTTATTTACATGCACAATTTTACTCCCCAGCAAACTCCTATCTGGAATAATAGATATGTGCCACATAGAAATTAGAAATCTGAGCGCCAGATGAAAAGGTCTATAAGATATTTTATAAAAGACGGTGGAGGTTGGATGGCCCAGGAGGATTTTTTGCTTTATTCTGCTCCTATGCTCAGTTTAACAGCATAAAATCTAATTTGGCAGCAAACGACTTTAAGGTAAATTCACTGAGAATGATCATAACACTGTCTGTAAAATAGATAATGGGAGAGGGGTTTTGTGCTATAAAGGGGGGGGGGGGGGTTTGGGTCTAAGGTTGCAAGGTGCTAACGAACCCTTTAGTTGAAGAAACTGCTTTTATTTTGTCTATTTTCCTTTTTACGTGAATCTCATCGTGTTTCCTTTGAATGCAGCAACTATAAATGTTATTTTCCATAAAGCTGGATTTCCCAGATTCTGTTTCTTTATTCTAACAGATCCAACTTTCTGAAACATTCATCAGACAAGAAGCAGCAACATTAATATTTAACCCTTAAACTGAGTTTATTAACAATGTTCCAGGCAAGAAACCAACACCCAACACAACAGCACAATCTGTAACAGAAATAACTATTTAAATCCTATTCTCTCTAAAACTTTCACCAATAACTAAACATTTCTCATTCTAGATGACTGAGGTTAAAATTACAACCACTGTGCCCTGTGAGTCTAACCCCCCCTCTGCTGTAATACTTGTAGAAATACAACATCTAGAACTAATGAAAGGCAGCGGAAGATATTAACTTTTAATGTTTAAAAATAAACCTTCATTAACCTGAAAAAATAAAGTGTTTTTAGCTCCAAAGTGTTTAAATTCTAATAAACCCAAACCCGGTAAAAAAGGTTAAAATCCCCGCAGATCTACAAACTATACAAACGTTTCTGCTGTACGGACAAAATACTGAACGACTGAGAATAAAAACCGTCAATTACTGAATGAATTTTTTTAAAAGATCATCATTAAGAGTGAAATCTTCCATTTTTCTTCAGAACCTGTAGTTTTCGCTCCTCCAACACTCCATCCCACCTCCAGGGGGCGACGTCAGTACGTGACAAAGTTGGCGGGAAATATCCCAACATTCCCGTTGTCCAGTTTCCCTTCCCACCAGTCGTACTGGGAGTCGGTCTTGGTGATGACGGTGATCCGGTCCCCGGGAAGGAAGCTCAGGTCGCCCGGCTGCTGCCCGGTGAACGGATGGGTCGCCGTGACGACCAGAGAGCTGGTGGCCCCGCCCACTGTTACATCTGCGAGAAAAAAAATGACATTTTCACATTAAACTTCCCGTCATATGAAAAAATATGCTAAATTCCCAACACTGAACAGACTAGATAGAATTTATTTACTTTAATGTGATTTTATTTCTTAAAAAAATATATATATAAATAAAGTCAGAACTTCAAAACATTAAACAATAAATAAATAAATACCGTAGCTTGGAGGATTGATGGGGTCAAACTGACCTGGAAGAGTAAAAACATGAATCATTTTCATTTTTTCCTACATTTCTGTATCAGACACTGAATCCAATCCAGAAATATCTCCTTTAGTTTAAATGTACTATTACACAGATTTTTAAAAATTACTTATTTAATTTCCTCATAAGCCATTAAAGCCAATTAAAAGTTAAACTTTTATCTTAAAACAAAAGGGCAGTAAAATGAAGAATACCAGATCTGTTGACTGATAAACTATTTTCCACTGTGGTAAAAAAAAAAAAAAAAGGCTAAATTTATTTTAAGATGACCGTTTTGGTCTGGAATATTGTAAATTTGCTAATTTGTGTATAGATCATCATCTATTAGATCAGACTCAGAGTTAATCAGCTGATCTTAAAGCTTGGAAATACCAAGTGATTAGCATTTATGCAAATATTTAGACTGCAGAGCTAAATGCTGGACGTTCCTGTTCAAAGGGAGTTTTTCCTCTCCACTGTCGCTACAAGCATGCTTAGTGTGAGGGATTGCTGAAGAGTCAACGAGTGGATGCTGATGAACTGTAAAGTGCCTTGAGATGATGTGTTGTGAACTCGGTGCTATAAATTGAACTAAATTTAAAAGTATGTAGCGTCATGCTAACTTTAGCTGCTAATAAAAGAGCATCCTGTACTTCTTTTGATATCTGAGTTATGACATCACTGCAACATGATTGACAGTTTTTCCCGGGTCATAAACTCTGGGCTCCATACAGAAAACATTGTAGCATCTAGATGTCCTGCTTTTACCAATACTTAGAAAATAGAAACAAGCAGAATAGGGGAAAATTAAAGAAGGTTAAAAAAATTAAGAGATTTGTTGACAATTGTTAACAATAAAAATTTTGTTAAAACATTTTGTTAATTCATTACAATATGTTGGAAAACATAATTTCTCATCCAAAGTACCAAAAGTTATCATTTATAACAGAGTATTAGGGCTAGGCTAGAGATTTTTTTTCTTCTATTTCAAGAAAAAAGTCATCAAACATCAACCGGTTTCAGAAAGAAAGCTTTCTAAAACAGCTCCGCCCAGCAGATGACATCAGACCAGCTCCACCAATCAGCAACCAGAGTCCACTTTGACATCCTGCCCAGTTTGATGCTGCTGCTAAAAGATTTCCTGATTTGTCAAACCGATGCTAAAGTAGAACTTCACATGATGCTCCACATTCCTCATTTTAGGGAAGAAAGGGATTCTGGGAAGAATTGGTATAAAATACAACTTTATTCTCGCAAAGTTACGACTTTATTCTCGCAACAGAAGAAAATAAATCTCTAGCCTGGCTGTAATACTCTGTCGTAATAATTCTACCCAGGTTATGCTTCTATTTCATTTGATTTAATTGGTATTTAATAAAATAAAAAACATGAAAATAAATGATAGTGAAGATAAAAAAATAAAATGTATTTTGATGTTTGAATCTGTGAAATGAAACCAGTTTTAGGTCTAAAGGAGCTGATTGTTCGTACCATATCTCTGAAGCTGACTGGAGGCGGCCTGAGCTGAAACGCAGAAGACAAACAGGAAGTTAAAATCAAGCTTTCAAAATGAAGGTAGGGAGCACAAAATAAAGACTGATATTTATAGCAATAAAATAAATTAATATGCTAGAAATTAAACTCACCTTTTGCATTTGGGACACTTTTATTCCATGTTAGAAATGTTAAAATATATCATTTAAATCCCAGAGAAAAGCATCATGTTGGGTTTTATTGTCTGCATCTGATATAAAGTCATGAAACTACAGGATGGAGAGCTGAAGGAAACTGGTTTATTTCTTTATTTGGTAAAATCTGCATTAGTTTAAACCTTATTTTCATCATATAGAAAGACTTTTGAAAAACTTTGTTTAAATGTCAGTTTTATGAGAAGAAGAAAAATAATTAATTGGATTGTTGAACCTTAGGTTTTAAAATCAGGTCTAGTTTCCATCTAAACACCAATCTAAGGTCTAATTTTTTTTTTTTATAAATCCTGTTAAAAGATAAATTAGAGAAACAGTCAAAAAATGGATGAATGTTAAAGAACCAAAACAAAAGAACAAAAACTAGAAAAAAAAACAAAAAAAAAACGGTTGTATTGATCAGATCCTCCGATAGAGTCGGACCCTGGAGTAAAATATTTTAATAATTTACCTAAAACCAAATGGAATAAAGTCTGGAAATTCAATAACATCCTCTAAATTTATTTTTATTTTATTTATTACATGCAAAAATCTAGTGCTAAAATAATTAATCGGATGAATCAATTAATCGTTCACAAGAGTAGAGAGATCATGAAACGTGTCTTTAGCTGACAGAGTGACCTACTTAGAGCAGGAATTATACAAAGATTGTAAAAAAAAAAAAAGTTGTGTGTGTGTGTATATATATATATATATATATATATATATATATATATATATATATATATATATATATATATATATAATTGGTATTTTAGATTAAAAAAAAATACTTTTCTGCAAATTTGCTCTATAATCCAGAACTCCTCAAGTGGAAAAGTTTTAGCTTCACCTGGTTAAAATCTTTTAAAAAGTCTTCTTTTAAAGAACCTTTTTTCATCTGATTATTGATAGAAAGATTCTCGACATAAGTCAATAAGCAGTTTGCAATTTTCTTCAAACTAATTAAGCTTAATTTAAAGCTTAACTGCAGTACTGCATTGTAAACACTAGAGGGAGCCACAGCCTGAAACTGCTAATAAATCAAGTGTATAAGGAGAGCTGCAACTCAGACCCAGCTTTTTGTAGAAATCTATAAAAGATCAGAATGATTTGTTATTTTCTTTCTTTTTCTGTCTTAATGTTGGCAGTTGGCTTTAGGCTGCCCAGCAAGGCTTTAAACCTGGGTTTAACCAGAGACTAAGCCATTCTCAAGCACATATCAAGGAGCTCATTTTGAGCCTGGATCCAGATTTATTGTTGATTCTGTTCATGGTGGAGAATCTATGGAGTCAGAAAGGGGTCAAAATGTTTGTAAACATAAATCTTAATTGAATCAGAAAAAATATAAGTTAATATAGATTTCACATTTTTACCTTATAATCTGAGAAACTAAAACAGCAAACATGAAATAATAAGAATTAAATCGAAATTATTCCCCTCAACTTGAAAAAAACTCGATTCAGTTTAGTATTTTAAATAAACCCTTTTTAAAATTTCTTTTCTTTATTGCAGTTTTAGATTTTAGATTTTCAGATTCAAATCCCTTTCTTTCAGTTTCCATTTTGTTTTGTTTCAAATTGCTTTTTCATTTTTTTTTTAAATCAGTTTTTTAAATTACTAATTTCTATGTTAAATCAGATTTTTTTTTTCCACGTTCAAATTTTGACCCCAATCTGAGGGGAGTTGGCGGGGAAACGCAATTATAGAAATAAACTGAAATAAACTGAATTGAATCAAATTGACCTCCATTCATCGTTTTAGCAGAAACCAGTGGCAGCTGGCCAACAGAGGGCGCTAGGACACCGCCCCACCCACCCAATGACATCGATTAAAACATAATATATACACATTTTTTTAGAATTTAATTTTAAATTAACATTTGACATATTTTGAAATATATTAATATCTATTTCTTAGATGTGCAAGATGCATATTTAAAATTTAATAACTAGTAAAGTGTCATTAAATATTTCGGACTTGTGACATATTTCCGCCCCGGGGCGCAACAATCTTTGCCCAGTGACTCTCGTTAAAAGTTGTAAACGTCCAGTAGCTCCTCTGCAGTACAAAGGTACAGGAGAGCTGACAGGAAGTGTATTTGCTCACCGCCTCCTGCAGCAGTGCTAATGTTTTGCGGGTGATTGGAGCTGGAGACGCATTGAGGAATGAGAGAAATGGCGCAAGAACCGCCCTTTTCCAGGACCTGGTTTAGCTCCAAGGCTCGGCTAACTGCATGCAGCGAGGCTAAGGCTTTATCCTGCTTTCCCTGCCTCCTTTTCAAAGGTCAGGATCTGAGCCAGCATGGATAAAGACAGCTAGGACTGATTTAAAGAACTTTGTAGAAAAGGCAAAGAAGAATCTGGGATTCACATGGAAAATAATAGAATATATTCTACTTTTTCTACATGTTTGTTGATTTTCACAGTTGCTCTAAAATAAAATAAACCTAATGGTTCTTTGAGACCAGTTGACTCCATGAAATATAAGCGGAACCTGATCAAACCTGAACCTTCAACCTCAGAGTAACCCTGACGGAAGGACTTACTCGATGCTTCAGACTTGTAGACGGAGACACTCGGGTAGAGCCTGTTTTTCTTCGCTTCTGAAACACAAAGACTTGAATGAACGACAGCACCAGCAGCCCGAGCCCCCAGAAACCAGCCGCCACGCTTTGGAGCCTCACCACTGTCTGCCGCTTGCTGCCGGCTGCTGCTTTGAGGAGCCCTCTGGGAGGATGGAGCAGGAGGTCTGGATGGAGCAACTGACTGCAGACACAAACAATCAGATCCACCTTAAAAGACTAAAGGAGGACTGGAAAACCTTTGACCACCAGTAAAAATCTGTGTTGCATGCTTTTAACCCCATCCTTCTGATTAGTACCCTGGTTCTCATGTTCTTGTTGGTCCAGTCGGTGGTGTAGGCCTCAGTGTACATGTCCAGGATGTGGTAAAGGTCGTGGAACTCCGTCGGAGGCTCGACGTCTCCGTTTAAGATGCGTGAAGCCCGGATATCTTGCTGGTAGAAACTGAAAACAAACCGTTCTGTCAACTGAAAACATTCAGCAACGTCTGACGGGCGCACGGCCGCACTCCGTCATACTTGCGGTTGGTGTCCTTGCGTTCTATCAGGTAAGATCCCTCCAGAGAAACTCCTGCAAACAGACCTCTGGACCTGCAGTAGGTGAAGACGGCCGCCGTGCTGCGCAGGGCGACGTCCGCCTCCAGGTTCCTGGAACAAGAAAACCCCACAGCATCACTCATCTTTGGGTCAAGAGAAGGGGTGGAGACAGATGAGAGAGACGTCTGTACGAGCCTTTTAGGGTAAAGATGACACTGCAAAACTTTTAAGACCGGATTAATAATCCCACTCACCTGCAGGTAACGATCAAGGAAGGAGATCACGGATCTAAAGGCTGATTTATACTCAGAAACCAGATCGTCTGCATGTGTCGCAGTGAATGCAGATATGCCCCGCCCCCTTCTGCAACACTCTGCTGCACCTCAGAGGCCTCTGATTGGTCAAATCTACATCTGCTCTAAACTATCCGTATTTCCTGTTTGGTTCCTTATCGGCTTGTTTTGTTTGTCTGGCCGCCATTGTGGAAAACGACTCGTGAAGATGTACCAGCTAGATGAGACAGGTGCGCAAGAACGCTGGGACCCTTTTTCCACCTGGATCCCTGCTCTTTTTGGCCCTCAAGTCCCTCCGTTGTCGCACAAACTTGCCCCCACTTCCTCATCGCCTCGGCCGTATCTAGACCCACAACTAGTTCCTGATTGGCCCTCTGGCGTTGTAACCTGACTCCGCCAGATGGATTTGCTCCGCATATCCATCTGGAAACCTTCCGTTGAAGTAATTTTGGGAAGGGGCGAAAATATTGGTTAGCTGATTGGCCTATGTTGGTGATAGACGGGCCAAATAAACCAATCAGATCAACGAAGCATATGACGTACTAACAGAGCAACGACGAAGAGGAGCCAATTGATAGATCAAACTCTTGCCGAAACCAGTCAGGAGAAGAGCAAAAACATCTTTTCCTCTGAGAAAAGCCTCCAGAGCAGTGTTTTGCTCTTCTTTCAGTGAAGAAATACTCTGTAATTCCGATAAAACTTGCTTGATAGCCACGCTAACGCTAGTTTCATCGGCCATGTTCTTTAGACTGAACTGTCGCGCTTCTCGTTGCGTCACACCTCAACCCGCCTCAAAGCCAACGCTGATTGGACGTTCGTTTGGTGAACGGCTCCAAATTTTCTTCAACGGAGAGTCTCCAGACTGATCTGCGAGTGAAACCTTGAAAGCTCGCGAGATCAGGATGGTCTCACGAGGCTACTGGCGTTGTGGCGTGGAATAACATAGTGCAGACCACGCTTCAATATTTGGCATAAATTAAAAATATCTGCATCATACCTGCAACAAGCTAACTGCGACATGCTGCTGCAGGAGGATAACGGGCTATCTTCACACTATAGGCTTTCATGCTCAATTGCGATTGTTTCTGCAAAATCCGATTTTTCTTGCGTTGCCGTTCACGTTTCCAAATATATGCGACTTGAGTTCGATCTCCTGTGTGAACTGCATTTGTACAACGCAAGTGTGCAAGCTGTTTACGGAAGTAAACACGGATGGTAGCACCGGAGCGCATCTAGCAATCTTTCCCAACCTTGAAAAATCAATCTTTTTAATAAAAATACATCTCTTCGCATCATCGTCCGCCATGGCTGATGTTTTTCTCGCCGTTTCAGTGTAACAAGACGCAGAACAATGACCTTTGCCGGCTACTAATGGCGTTCAGGTCGGATGGTTGCGACCTGGTTCAGACTCGGGTCGCATTTGAAAAGATCAGATTCGTATCGGTTTCACCACAGAGCCGAGTGGCCTGGTTCGCACTGGGGGAAAAAGTCGTATTTGCGTTGTTCATACCGTCAGGCAAAGTGGTGGAGGATTTGGTCTATCAGATCAGAGTCACTGCTTCGCCACATCAAAAGGAATCATTAATAAAGTTTGACACTTTCTGAGCCACTAAAGATGCACATTCCTCCAGAACCCTGATTAACCAGACGACCTGTGGTCTTAACGTTTCTAGAAGATGTTCATCTCTAAGCCGAACCTTAAAGATGGAGAAAAACAAAGACTCTCCTCGACTTCAGCAGTTAGGCATGCAGAGGTATCCTCCCTAAGAGTCCTGAGGAGATGCTTCTGCCGGCTCTCACAGGGTGATCACAAGACAGAACCAGAACTTAGCTGGAGAGATTTTATCTCATGACTGGTTGGGGAATTCCATGCCACAACCGGCTGGTTACTCGTGCTCCAACAACAGAACAATCTATGATGAAGACAACCAGACCACCGCAAGATAGAAACAAGAATAATAGAGATAGTAGAGAGGGACAGTGTCAGAGTTTTATTTTAGTTTTTTTTAAGGCCGACATCGACAAGAATTATTCTGAAATCAGGCACATCTTTTGAAGCTAATATTGGTTTTTCCTTTTATCTTACAGCAAATAACAGAAATAGAAAAGTTTTACTCCATGTATTCCTATTAAAACCACATTCACTGATAAATAATAATACTCCTGCGTTATAGACGCTCCGCTGCTCCTCTCCCACATCGTAGCTGACCGCAGATATCGCCGCAGACAGGAGGCCAGCTTGTTTTGTTTTTATGACCGAAATTCCGGAAAACAACTCGTGAAGTTTGACCCGCTAGAAGAGCGAGGTGCGTGAGAACGCTGGGACCCTTTTTCCCTCCTGGATCTCCGCTCTTTTTGGCCCTCATGTTCCTCCGTCGTCGGACTAAACTCGCCCCCACTTCCTCGCCGCCTCGGCCGTATCTAGACCCACAGCGTGTAGCACAGACCACGCTTCAATATTGAGCATAATTTAAAAATGTCTGCATCAAGCTCACTGCAAAACACTGCTGTAAGAAAATAACCAGGAAGCGAGGTAGGAGGGCAAAATAGGTTTAGCACCACCGCAGCATGGGAGGAGAATTACGCCCAGGAGCAAATTGATAAAAATAGACCGGAGGAAAAAAAAAAAACAACATGAATCGAATCTCTTGCGGACGTATCGATGCATCGGATCGTCGATACAAAACGATTATTATTTACACCCCTTCTAGACAGCCATTATAGTGCGGCATCCCCCCCGTCTGCCAAGGCTCTTGGTTTGATCCAGAAAAAGTGGCCGGACCCGGCGGCAAACTTTTTTTGAGAAACTAGAATCTCTTCTAGCAAATTTTAATCGGCTAGAAGCTGCTGGACTGCATCAATCGTGGATTGCTTTGCCTCACCGAAAGGTCAACACATTTGGAGTCTAATTTAGTTGCAGGAAAATTTTCACCAGATAAAAATTAAATGTAGGGAGTTCAATGTGTAAAAAAAATTCAGTGTTTAAAATTAGGTGTACAAAAAAAAGGCAGATTCCAATGAGACAGTTTTTCTTCCATAGTGATCATAGCGCTCTGCATCAGCAGTGCTGCATCAAAAGTTCAATTCTTCCAACTCCAGCAGCTGCTGCTTCTGAACGCATCAGAAGCTCATGATGAAAAAGCTGCTATGATATGCTGAAGATTTTAGCAAAAAGTCTTAATGATCAACATTTAACAGAACGACAGGAAAGAGAAAGAAGCTGCAGCAAAATGGCATAAAAACAGAGAGGAAGGAACCAAGATGGCAGAGGAGCAGTTCAGGTTATTTAACAGTGAAATTCTTCATTATTTAATTTGTTTGTTTTGTTTAATAAGAAGCTATAAAACCAAAGTCAATCAAATTCAGGTCTAATTTAGTCGTCTGTCTGCAGCTTAATTAGAGAAAAATCTGCTCAGTCAGACATCAGGCTCCGCCCACAAACCCAGCAGCAGCCAGAACCTCGTGTTCCAACCCGTCAGCCACCCTGAGACTGATTCTACAACCACCGACAGAAATCCAAATCAGTTTCCAGCCCCAAAACACAAACTGTCATCGAACGTCTCATCCGATGACAGCTTATTAGAGGCAAAGCTATAATTTAAACCTCCTGTAAACATTAGAGGTAATTAACAAGCGTTGACGGCGGCAGGATCTCACCTGCCCATAGGTCCCACGGCGACGGTGCAGTTCCCGCCCAGCGTCAGGTTGCCGCCCTTGGTGAAGGCGTCGATCGCCCTCCGCTGGTTCAGGATCATCACCAGGTCTGACACCTGAACACAAGAAGGAGCAACGAATGACGGCTCCTGATCCTCAAAAAATCCCGGCGACCCAACCTAGTCCTCTCCTGTGGAACCAACTACCAGTTTTAGTCCGTGAGGCAGACACCCTGTCTACTTTTAAGGCTAGGCTTAAAACTTTCCTTTTTGATAAAGCTTCTAGTTAGAGTGGCTCAGGTTATCCTGATCTATCTCTATAGTTCTGCTGCTATAGGCTTAGACTGCTGGAGGACATAGGGACCCCTTTTTCATCATTCTATCTCTATTCTCCCACTCTGCAGAATCTGTTAGTTCAATCTCTAACGTTCTGCTCTCTCTGCTTTTTCTCATAGTAGCTTCATCTGGTCTGTTCCTGTTTGGCTGTGACTCCACAGTTTTTCCTCTCCACTGTCGCTACAAGCATGCTTAGTGTGAGGGATTGCTGAAGAGTCAATGAGTCGATGCAATCAGCTGGTTTTCCTTGGATAGAAAACTTTGAATCAATCTGACTGGATGATCTGGTGAACTGGAAAGTGACCTGAGATGACATTATGTGAATTGGAGCTATAGAAATAAACTGAATAGAATTGAATGGAGTTACCTCCACACCGATCTCAAAGCCTCCGCCGAGGCCAGCGATGCCGATGGCGGACGGTGCTGACCAACCTGGACCCAGAAAGGCTCGTTAGAGCTGAGCTGGACGCTTTACTTCGTTATATAAAGGCTCAAAGGAGCCGCTTTGTTTCTGAAGCAACAAAACCCAACTTCTTACGTCTGTCGGCGAGTCTGGCGATGACGACGCCGCTGCCGCCTCTGGCTGTGACCATAAAGCCGGCCTTGATGACGGAGATGATGGCCAAACCCTCGGCCTTGGCTATAATGTGAGCTGAAACACAGAACAGGCCGGTTCAGATCCGGGGTTTTAGAGCCGCTTTCAGCACCAGGGACGCCTCCTACCGGGGATGAGTTTATCCGGCCCAGTCCTGTTGGAGATCTGGGTGAAATCTCTCAGGATCTTGGCGGCCTTCTTGGCCTCAGACTTCAGGTTGCAAGGGATGGGATTCACTGCAGACACGAGCATCACAGAGAGAGTTATCGTCTCTTTTGCACCAGGAGAGAAAGAACTCAGCCTACATGTGAGGAGAGGCTGGAAGGTAATGGGTTCCATCAGGGCGACTTTATGGAAATGAGCCACTTGATTTACTACAACTCATGAGAACTTCTTAGGAGGGTCAGAAATACAGAGAAAACAGGAACAGACTTGGTCCCAGAAGGATCCTGCACAGGGGCGGAGCTAGATGGGGGGCCATGGCCACCATTAGCCAATCATTGGCCACCCCTACTATGTTTTCCCTTCTAATACAGACGGTGGCAGCAGAAATACTTTTAAATGGAATATATTAATATAATAATTAATATATAAGTTTGCTGTTTTCTACAAGCTGTGAAGGGAAACAACATTTGGAGGAAGGAAATCGATCAATAAAACCTCAGATTCATCAAAGGTCTATTTGTGGTTTATTATGAGGCGGGAATATTTATGGTTATTTAGCGTGTTTTTAGTGGAAAATAAGGGGGTATTTTTGTGTGTGTATATTTACTTTTTTTAAATTAACATTTCATTTGGAGCTAATTAGTTATTTTACAAAGTAAGATTTTAATAAATAAATGAATGACATAGTGAAAAAAATGAGTTGGAATAAAATAAGTTCTTAAAACAGGTTAAATAACCATAAATATTGCTCCTCGTTTTATATTTTTATACTTTACTGTAGTTTCTCTCACTATAGTTTCCTCCTTTCAATCTAATCCCAACTGGAGCCGTTCCTCAGGTGCTGAAGGTCCAAATCCTTCTAGAATCGATTTCTAGATTCTGTCCCAACCTGCCGTCAGTCTGACTAACCGACGGCGACCCGACGGGCGACAGCGTTACTGCTGCAGCAGCACATTCCTGACCCTCCATGTTCTGCTCTCATTCAGAGAGCCTTCTGCCCAGAGGTCAAAGTTCAACCCAAGCAGGAGCATTCAGGCCTAATGTTCTAGGCAGCTTTATTTACCAATATTATAGGATTATATTTACATTATTTTCTTTTTGGGTTTAAGGAATCACATTAGTAGGAAAAAGGAGCTCCGTCATGAAGTCAGAGAGCTCAGAACCAGAACTAAAACCCGCTTTTTATCAATGAGGTTCTGTAGAGGTGAGTCAACAGGCTGCCAGGGTTTCCCTCGCTGCTCCTTTGGTTCCGGGTCAGGATCTTTACACATGAAGAGTTTCTAACCATCGGTTCCAGGTTTGACATAAAGAGCTTAAAGGATCTTTGCAGGTCCTGGTTTCTTTTCTTTCTGAGCTCTTTCTATCTGAACGTTTCTATCCACGGTTCGCAGAGATTTCACCTCAAGAAGGAAATAAATGTCTAAACCATTTTCTATTCTCACTGCTGGCTCCTTTAAACCAGGACTGAAAACATTTACTGCAGAGAGCACAGAGGTCAAAGGTCGTCACAACTTTTATAGATCTAATTATGTTTTTCTTTCTGATCAGTTTCATTTTAAACCAACAGTTCTTGTTTTTCCTGTTTTTAATAAAAACCTTGCAGCAGTTTAAATGATCGCATGTTTTAATCTAATGGTCTGTTTGACATCTTTGAATTAAGTTTTGAGTTTGCAGCTCTGTCTGATATTTAGAATAGAATATGGTAGAATAGAATAGAAAATCCCTTTATTGTCCCACAACGGAGAAATTCTGGTGTTTACAGCAGAAAAAAGATTATAGAGGAAAATGGTCACAAATGGATGGAAGAGGATTAGAGCCACTGAAAAAATAAGTGTTTTTTTATTTTATTTAACATGGGGGAAAAAAATAAATGAGAATTTTCTGACTTTAATCTCAGAGGTTTTCTGATTTTAATCTCAGAGGTTTTCTGACTTTAATCTCAGAAGTTTCTGACTTTAATCTCAGAAGTTTCTGACTTTAATCTCAGAAGTTTCTGACTTTAATCTCAGAAGTTTCTGACTTTAATCTCAGAAGTTTCTGACTTTAATCTCAGAAGTTTCTGACTTTAATCTCAGAAGTTTCTGACTTTAATTTCAGAAGTTTCTGACTTTAATCTCAGAAGTTTCTGACTTTAATCTGAGAATTGTGGATCTTAATGTGGATGGGCTCAATGAAGGCAGAGATATGGAGCACTCAGCTTCAGTTGTTTGGGAGAAACAGGAACACATTGGTGGAAAATGATGGAATTAGGAGACTTTCCGTCCCTGAGGGTCCCTGCTGATACTATTTGATTAATGGAAGAGCAGAAGGTGATTCAAACTTTTCTTAAAATGTAAGAAATGTACAATAATCCCATCTTTCACTATCAGGACTCCATTGCCAGCAGTAAAACTCAGCACTACTCCAGCCTAACCATTGCCAATCAACATAGCTCCATGTCACTTTTCTCCTAACCTCCAAACCTCAGGACTTTGACAACTTTGTTTCTCCCGTAGTGTTTTTATCTTTGTACCTTCAGTGTCCAGAAAGGCGCCTTTGAAATAAAATGTATTATTATTAAAACGAGAGATCTAGTCTCTGAAACAAACATGGCTTCAGCTTGATGCTAACATGTCAGAATTCTGACGTTTTTCCTAAAATTAAACTGAAATAATATATTTTTTTAAATCTGTAACTTTTTTTCCATTTTTATAGTGGCCCTAATCCACTTCCGTACAAAAGGACCTTTGAAAAACGTATAAGAACAATAGTGAAGAGTTAAAAGATAAACAATAAATCCTGTTAGTCTGAATTATAAACCCTGTTTTACTCATTTCAGTATTTTTATTTCTGTGATAACTCGATGTTTTAACATCAATATATATTTTTATTTCATCATACATTCCTTAAGCCATTAATTCCCTTTTATTGTTTTCCTCTGTATCGTTGAGCAACATGTTAGCAACCTGTGATCAACACATTAATATATTTCCTGATAACTCCTGACTCCAAAAGTCTTTTTAAAGGTACAGTAACGCAGCTTTTACAGAACAAGACGTGACAAAGATCTTCCTAAATCATTAAATAATTAGTTTAAACTGAAATGATGCAGTAAACTGAAGGTAAAAGCTAAATATCACAGAAGAAAACATTTTTTAAATCAAATCTGTTGCTTGTTTGATTTCATTTTTACCAGTGTTCTGTCAGATGAGTCAGATAATTAATACCCGTTTATCCCTTTAATAGTTTATCCTTTTAATTTTGTACGAAAAATAGACTAAACTACCCAAACAAACGTGTATCCCTTTAGTCATGTATAAAAAAACTAATTTAATTACTTACTTTTTGGTTTCTTTTGAAGCGTATGCTGATCTGACCTTAAATTGTTTAGTTTTTTTGTGCATGACTGAAGGGAAAAAAGGCCGTTGAGGAACTTTTAAAGTTTATTTGTCGTACTAAACTAAAGAGATAAATGCAGATCTGATGTCTTGTGTATGGACTGTCGGTATGTTGGTCTGACAGAACAGCGGCTGGAGCTTTGTCCTCCTGAGGCCCTTCAAAGGGCCCTGAACCTGCGGTTGGGCACCAGAACAGGCCCATTAAGGTCTGGTTCTAAACTGGTTTTTCTGGCTGCTGATCTCCATGGAGCACAGGTGAGAAACTGGAAGTGACGACAACAAACAGAACCATAGAACATAGAACAAGAGAACACAGAATATAGAAGCTGAGCACATAGAACCAGAGAACATAGAACAGCTCCCCTCAGGTTATCGGCCATATTTCCCGATTTAACTTACTTTTTTTCCTCCTCCCTAATCGACAGGTGAGCTGACGGGTGACTCTTCGCTCCTCTCTTCTCTTCCGTCTCACCTGACAGCCGGAAGCTGCGCAACGACGCCGATGATGTCAGCAAAGAAACGCGCCGTGGACGCACCTGCTCAGGTGCGCCCTGTTAGAGAAGGCGGGACTAAAGCCTGATTAAAGGGACCGACAGGTCCACATGCAGGTGTGAGCGGCGCGCGGACAGCTGGGCGCGTTCCCGCTCCTCTGCCTGCGCCTCCACGCGGCGCGTTCACATTAGCAGCTGTTTGTTTTCCCTCCGCCTTGTCTTTCAGGCAACCCAGCTTTATTACATTACCTTCATTTATTCTTTATAAATAGAATATTCCTGATCTTATAAATGATTGTAAGGCATTTTTAAACAGTTTTCCCTTTAAATCTTCACTTTCTGCAATCAGCTGCAGACTGTGAATAAAACAACAATAAGACAGAAGATGTCAGAAGATGTTCCTGCAGGATGCAGATCTTAGCTCCATTGTTTACGTCCATATGCAGTCATTTCTATATTTATTGATTGATTTTTATCAACAGCCTGTGATTAATTTTTATTTATTAATTTTTTCTAAGTGAAAGAAAGTATATTTAGTACCTATTAGAATGGAAGCTTGTCATGGATCCAAGCAGCGTGGATTTTCTCTCTGATGTCCCTAAAACATGAGGGGAAAAACAACAAGCACACGTGTTTTATGGGTATTTGATTTCCTTTCTTGTTTAAACTGGAGCAGATGTCTGCATATTTATTTCAGGGTTCATGTGTTTCACTGTTTGATGTTGTGCAAATATCCTCTTTCATGAGGAATGATGCATCATGGATGTTCTGGAAGTCAATGGATCAAGATGAGAGATTAAATATGAGCAGATTTCCTGCTAAAAACTAACAGAGAGAGAAATGTTTTCTTTTTCTGTTATATTTCCTTTTAAGGTGCTTTCTGCTGTTCTGACAGCAGATGTCCTCAGTGATGTATGGAGTCATCTAAAATGTAAAAACTTCTTAAAATGAGTGGGTAAATAAGATGATGAATGCCAAAAAAAATATATATATATTTCCCTCAAAATAAGATAATTACATATAAACTACTTGAAATAAGAAGATGGATTTTTTTTTATTATGTTACATTGAAATCACCTTATTCCATTAGTAAATTGTTAACTCTAACCCTAGTGTATGTTTTAAGTACAGGGGCCATAACAGGAGCCAGCATCTCTAGGGGTGTTGGCCCCTGCCTAGAACCGCGTTTGCCTCTAAAGCAGCTAGTGGTGCTCAGCATAGCAGAAGAAGAGAAGAAGAGTCAGCTGGTTGGAAATAAGGAAGAGGATTAAGGCCACACTGGAAAAATAAAAAACTGGACTGAGTTTTTAATTGTATAGCAGTATGATATGTGACAAAAGTCAGAATTCTGACTTTAATCTCAGAATTCTGATTCTAATCACAGAATTCTTACTTTAAAATTAGAATTTGGATTTTTTTTTTTTTCTGAGAATTCCAACTTTTTTTCACAATTCTGACTTTAATCTCAGAATTCTTACTTTTTCCTCAAAATTCTTAGTTTTTTCTCAGAATTCTGACTGAATTCTGTCAGCTAGCAATCATGTTAGCATGCAGCCGTAGCCATGACTGTTTTAGAGACTAGCTCTCTTGTTTTAATCACCTTCTGCTCTTCCATTAATCAAACAGCATCACCAGGGACTCTCAGGCATGTAAAAAGTTGCCTAATTCAATCATTTTCCACCAATGTTTTCCTGTTCCTCCCAAACACCTCACATCTTTGTCTGAGATAAAAGTCAGAATTCTGACTTTTTTCCCATATTAAACCGAAATAATATTTAAAAATCTTTTTTTTTTTTTTTTTTCCAGTGGCCCTAATCCTCTTCTGTATGGAAACCTGGAGTTTTTAATCAATATACTGTACACTTCTTCATCTAAAAAGGTTTAGAGAGTAACTTTGTTATTTTCTTTTTTTATTTTTATTATAAAGATCCTTTTCATCATATTTTTATTGCACTTTTTAAAATTCTGTCTGTACAATTAGAAAGCATGTGTTCATTTTAACCCTCTAACTGGGAGTCATGGTCCTCTGAGAAGCTTTTTTTTAACTAGTAAAGAAGAACATTTAATGTTTTCTTCAGCTTCTTGCATTAAATTACTAACTTGTATAAACTTACAATCTGTTGCCATTTTCAGCTGAAAAAGCTCCGTATGTCTAATGAACAGATTTTTCGGTGGCATCCCTAATTTTTATAACCAAACCGTCTTCGACCGCAAACCAGTATCTGGTCAATAGAGGGCGATAGGGTCCCGCCCCACTCACCCAATGACCTTCAAAAAGCTAATGGAAATTAAATTATTAAAATAAAATATTTAGACATATTTAAAGAGATTTTTTTAGATGTGCAAAATAAATATTTAATCTTTAATGATGAGTAAAGCCATTTCAATTGTCGTTGGATTGGTAACGTATTTCCGTTGTTGCTAAAGAAATGCGTCTCCAGAGAAAAGCTCTCTTGATCTGCAAAACATAATTTCAAAACAAAAATAAAATGTAATATTACAAAACAAAAAAATTCTCAAAAATAATTAGAGAAATAAAATGAATAATAAAATCTTGCAAAATTACTATCAAAAGATTTTTAAGGTTTGATTTCTGATTTGGATTTTTTTTTATTTCCATTTACAAAGTATTTCCTTTGCTTCCAACAATAATGGAACAAAATTTACTCCATACTTTTGCAGATGGACGGTCTCTCTGGTAGAGATGGTCGGCTGTAGCTCCCCCTGGAGGAAGAAAACGGACCTACACCAGTTATTTTTATAGTCTAGATTGGAGGTCTTCAACAGGGGGTCCGTGACCCCTAGGGGTCCATGGAGGTACTGCATCGGGGTCACGAAAATTTTGTTTGGTTAGACTTTTTTTATATTCCTCCTGTAATTTTTTCCACTAATTGAAATGTCTTTAAATCCACATTAACATGAATATAAACAGATAAATGGAGGCAGAAGATGTCTTTCAGTCATCACTGACAGTGGCGGTTCTAGACCAAATGTTCCAGGGGGCCAGGAGGGGGCCTGCATGTTTTCACAGGAGCCCAGAAAAGCATTAAATAAAAAACAGGGCAAGTGATTCAAATATATTAACATAGGTGCATGAATTGAAAAAAAAAAATTCTTATTAGGTCAATATACATTCAGAAGTTATGAATTTTACATATACTTCACTTGATTTAAGTTAAAATGACCGTTTTCTATAGAATCTGAATTAGAACTCAAAATAAACGGATAAATACAGCCGTAGAAAATAAGAGCAATTTGTTTAAAAAAAAAAGAAAAAACAATTAGCAGAAGAAAACTGGAATCCTATGTTTTCAAATAATTAGTAAAACAGAATTTGTAAAGAAAAAAAATTAAATAGATCCAAATGACCAATCAGTAACCATGTGAGTTCCAGCTCAGATCATCATTACTATTTATTTGAGTATTATGTCTTCAGTTCAGGGGCCATAAAAGGGGCCGGGACCTGATCTACAGGGGGACTGGCCCCCGTTGGCCCCTGTCTAGAACCGCCCATGATCAATGCTCACATTCAGCGACACACAGGAGCTCTTTCAAGCTGGGCACCGTTTCATTCTCAACACCTGTCCCATCAACCATGAATCAGAAATACTTTAATAATCCCAGGGAGGGATTACTTTAGTTACATTACTCCATCTGTAATAGAGTGACTATAGGACCAGTTTGATAGAACACTATTTAATACCATATATATAATTAAGGGCCCCCCGCTCCATGTAACCATCAGTTTGGGGTCCTTGGCCTGGAATTCGTTAAGAGAAGCCTGATCTAAATCTTTTCTACGTTCCTTCTTCCTGGTAATTAATCAGGCAGGTATCTCTGTAGTTACATCAGAATGGGAGAAACTGTTTTCTTTTAGCAAGAACTTCATTTTTTTCACAGAGAAATAAAAAATAATAGTTGTAAAAGTGATTTATTATATTTTCTGACCCGTTTTGCTGTGGATATATTGACTGAGTAACATTTGGACTGAAGAACATCAAGAACTTTGCTAGAACCAAAAATAAACCATGGTTTATAGGTTTATAGGTTTTTTTCATGACCCACATCTTCCGTCTGCTCCTAGTTTTCATCTCCTGCCCCCCCCCCCCCCCCCCCCCCCCCCCCCCCCCCCCTCATGTTTTCAGAATGGTCCAGGGTTCCTCTGCTTTAAATAGCCTGCAGGATACACAGCACTGCGTCTGCAGCCATTAGTCTCTCTAATGTGTTTCCATTCTGGGTCTATTTGCGTGAGGCCACCCAGACTCAGACCCATCCAGACCTCAATGGACCTTCATTTTATTGCCTTATAAAACGATTCACCAGTTCTTTCCTAAACTCCTCCTCCTTTAATGTTCTTCAATCCCTAATTAAGTTCTCCAGGGCTGTTCTGAAGCTGAGTGGTTTTAGAAACGCTAATTCCCAACACCTGTCATCTAAAGGCACTTTCCAGTTCACCAGATCATCCAGTCAGATTGATTCAAAGTTTTCTATCTAAGGAAAACCAGCTGATTGCATCGACTCATTGACTCTTCAGCAATCCCTCACACTAAGCATGCTTGTAGCGACAGTGGAGAGGAAAAAACTCCCTTTGAACAGGAAGAAACCTCCAGCAGAACCAGGCTCAGTGTGAGCGGCCATCTGCTGAGGCCCACTGGGGTTCAAGGAGACAGAAGCAGACATAGAAAAAGAAGCATAGATACAAAAGGCAACTGTCAACCAGCTCCACAGGCGGCCCCGTCCAGGAAACACACAGCCAGGCAGACGAGCTCCGAGCCAGCTCCCATGTCAGAGGATGAAGAGAGCACATCCAGTTAGTCACAGTCAGAGAAACAGGACTACACTGGAAAACAGGCCAAGCTCCAACATCTAGAAACAAAGGTGTTGATGGCAGCAGAGAGAGCAGAACGTTAGAGATTGAACTAACAGATTCTGCACAGTGGGAGAATAGAGATAGAATGAAGCAGAATGATGAAAAAGGGGTCCCTATGTCCTCCAGCAGTCTAAGCCTATAGCAGCAGAACTATAGAGATAGCTCAGGATAACCTGAGCCACTCTAACTAGAAGCTTTATCACAAAGGAAATAGAACCAGAATAGAAACACATTGAAAGCCTTTACACGTCATGAGAATAAATTAACTTATATTGAGATTTTTATGATACGGACCAATTGGTTCCCGAATCTGGGGTCGTGACCCCTATCAGCTTTCTTGACCAATCGGTATGGGGTCTTGAGATCCACTATAGGAATTACATTTATTTAATTTGTTAAAGTTCTTAACACATTGTCCTGTGCCAATTGATTTTGGTCAGCTGTGGTAACATTTGTTAAAAAGTTTGGGAACTTCTGATCATTAATGAATGATAAAACCTTATATAATGAAAAGGTAAAATCTGCTGCGGCCTTTTTATCCTGATCAAAACCTGAGAGGTTCTTCCAGCATCATGAAGACCAGTGGCCATCTCTAACGGCGTCTCTAACCCGGTGCTTCCCAGTCTGGGATCCACCAACTATGTGAGGAACGTTGAACATCCCACGGGAACACCCTGCAGTGCCTGAGCAAACAAAGCCGGGACACTGCTGGAACAATTAGTGATAGACCGTTAACGAACACGTCTCACCGGCACACAAAGCTCACCTGGCCCCGCCCCCGAGCCGTCCATCAAAGCTCTGCTCCCAGGTATGGGAGCCGTGCGCTCTGAGGGTGTTCGTGTCTAAATTCAGCGCAGGAATGTGTTTATTTAAAGCAGATGCTGTGAAAGTGTGAGTTTAGAAGGCAGCAGACCTGGCTGGGGTTCAGGAATAATTCATCACAGGTTAGTCATTACCTGCCACAGCTGTTAGTCACCTCATTGCTCTTTCTCCTGCCTTTTTTCTTTCTTCTCATGTAACTTCACCCTCGCTGACCTCCAAGCAATGCCGCTCGGAGTGATAATGGAGCTATAAATACGCACGGCAACACGTGAAACGCAAGGCGTCAACAGGAGCAGCATCCTTCAAGCGGTTTTTACTGGAGAAATCAAAGCCGTGCGTCTCTGAGGCTAAAAATAGGAGTGTGAGTGGATGCAGAGGAGATGAAAGTTGGAGAATGAGGGAATGGAAAATAGGTGAAAGAAGAGCAGGGGGGGGGCGATGCAGTCATGTGGGCTGGGAGAAGTCAGGGTCTCTCAACAGATACTGGATCTCGTGGAAAGCAGAAGGCTTTCAGAGACTCCTGCTGAACTTTAGTCATATGGAAATCAGGTGGCTGAAGCGCCGCAGAGCAGGAGAGGAAACTGAGCCTGAGGAGCATCATCGCTAGAGATGGAGAACCCGCTCCAGGTTCCTGAAAGACCTGCACACTGACTGGGAAACATCTTCTGCTAACAGATGGGGTTTCTGTTCATCCTGCAGTTATGAATGAAGATGCTAAAAGTTTCATTAAATGTGTCTAAAGTGTTTAACCCCTTAAGCCCAGAGGCGCAAATTCTGCCTGAAATTGCATCTGTGAATTAAAGCAAGTCCAGCTCCCAAACTATACATTGGAAATACAAAAAACTGTTTGTATTTGTATGACTGAAAGACATTGAGGAATAATTTTCAGGTGGAACCACTATTTTAAATGTCACCATGTCTGATTTATAGATGATTAAACAAAGAGAAAATGAAAAAGTTTTAGTAAAATTTTCCAAAATAAACATAATGAAAGCCCATTTGAAACTTTGGATGAACCCTCTGACTTTATAGATCCACATCTTGACTATAAGTCAAGCAAAATCGTGGAAGAATAGAGATAGAATCATGAAAAAGGGGTCCCTATGTCCTCCAGCAGTCTAAGCCTATAGCAACAGAACTATAGAGATAGCTCAGGATAACCTGAGCCACTCTAACTAGAAGCTTTATCAAAAAGATCCTTATCTGAATTATAAGTCAAGCAAATTTGGACTGAATAAGTTGAAGAACGTTTGTTCCACAAAGGTGTTAGTGGGCAGTGTGCTAGGAGGAAATGGGATTTTGGCACAGTAGTGCCAAAAGTGCAAAAATTAAATTTTTCCCACAGAGTATATGAGGAAAAATCATTTTGAAACATGTTTTAGACATTTTAAAAACCCACTTGAAAGGTGTGTTGATGAAACACCATGTGACTGTGTTTTGGCCATTGCTATAAATAGATAAACATGAGCAGGTGTCAGTTGGGCCTTGTACCGTTCCCACAGGGCTTAAGGCGTTAACTGATGTTAAACGATCACAAATAATGAAAGAATATTTTATTATAAAAGAACAATTAAAACTGCAAATTAATTCCATATAAAGTAACGCTAACAGAGGCAGAACCATGGAGGAATTGTGACAGAAATCAAAAGGTGGATTCCAGGTTCAGACTTTGACTAGACCACATGGTTCTTCTGTTCCTCATCCCTCCTGCTGTAGATTAGAAGCTGCTTTTATGGATCGCAATGATTTCAGAATATATATATTTACTGCTGGTGAGTGTGTTTGCCATGTTACGTTCTAATTGGTTGAGAGTCGTAGTGCTGAGCATTAAGGTCAAACATCTCCAGGCATTTTCCCATCACAGCCAAAGAGCATAAGGCAACGCACAATCTCACCTAGGAGAGAATCACTGAAACATCCTGAGGAGGTTAGCAGCTGGATAAAATGTTTGAGACATTCTAATGGTTGAATGAATGAAATGATGATGATGATGATGATGATGATGATGATGATGATGATGATGATGATGATGATGATGATGATGATGATGATGATGATGATGATGATGATGGATGGATGGATGGATGGATGGATGGATGGATGAATGGATGGATGGATGGATGGATGGATGGATGGAGGGATGAATGGATGGATGAACAGGTGGATGGATGAAGAGGTGGATGGATGGATGGATGGATGGATGGATGATGGATGGAGGGATGAATGGATGGATGGATGAGGAGGTGGATGAATGGATGGATGAACAGGTGGATGGATGGATGGATGGATGTATGAACAGGTGGATGGATGAACAGGTGGATGGATGGATGATGGATGAATGGATGGATGGATGGATGGATGGATGGATGGATGGATGGATGGATGGATGGATGGATGGAGGGATGAATGGATGGAGGGATGAATGGATGGATGAACAGGTGGATGGATGGATGGATGGATGAAGAGGTGGATGGATGGATGGATGATGGATGGAGGGATGAATGGATGGATGGATGAAGAGGTGGATGAATGGATGGATGAACAGGTGGATGGATGGATGGATGGATGGATGTATGAACAGGTGGATGGATGAACAGGTGGATGGATGGATGATGGATGAATGGATGGATGGATGGATGAATGGATGGATGGATGAATGGATAGAGGGATGAATGGATGGATGAACAGGTGGATGGATGGATGGATGAATGAATGAATGGAGGGATGAATGGATGGAGGGATGAATGGATGGATGAACAGGTGGATGGATG